>NC_056458.1:31989936-32289936 GCF_018296145.1 Oncorhynchus tshawytscha
TGTCCCACTCAGGCAGTTTACAATTGAAAAAAAAATGGTCACAGTACCGGTCTGCTGAAGGGGTAAATCTCCCGTAGACACCAATGCGATAGCAGCTGGGTCTGGTCTGTTTTGTTCATTGACTGTAGGCCTATATTAACCAGAATAAATGAGCAACTGGGATGACTCACATCCTCTTCCATCTCTGTACCAACCAACACCTGGTTGTGCTGTTCCAGACATAAGTAATCAACTGGGGAGACCGACATGTGACCTATGTATGAACCTGTGTGCACAATAAGTACCCAATATCACCCCTGAAATCAATTAGATATTAGTAGCCTACATCATTCTTCACATATCTGTGCTTGTATGACCCAAAAATGATCTAATATGTTTTTTCAGATATCATCTATTATTTTTAACATACGTTTTTCAATCAATGACGTCACTTTGGGACCTCTTCAATGCCTCAACCAGCAACAAGGGTGACGTCACTCTGTCAAGAAGGCACGTTCAAAGAACTGTTCATATATGCATACAAACGTGTTTCCAATACAGACCAGCACAAAAAATATAATGACGATATCACAACATTGTTGTTAGTTTTAGGGGTGATTTTGGGTGCCAACACCAAGATGCATGTTTGCCTGTGTCGTCGTTGTATAGCTTCATGCAGGGGGATGGATCTGCAGGCTTGTCCAGGGAAGATGGATGGATAGAGCTCGGCACACATCGATGTCACTGTTCTAAGACTGACCTTCTGTTTGCCTCCAAAATGGGATCATAATGAACGTGGCACTATGACATCTAGGGATTTCACAGTCCCTCTACGTGTCAGCTCTCTACTGATTCTTTTAAAATGCCCCTCGTGTTCCATTTGGGTCTCTCAATACAGTCATGACATGTTGATTTCTCAAATCCAAAGTCAATTAGATTTCATTCTGTTACCTCGGACACACTACTAAAACTACTAGAACCAACATTTACATTCAACATGTCTAGTCCGTCAACACATCTATATTGTGAATCACACTGATTTATGATTTAGCCTTTCTGAGAACATCTGTCATTCCTTTATCAATCAGAGAGAAACCATTATGACGGCATTACACTCTTGACACAAACCATATCATTAGCCAAGGCCCTTTTCTGCTTGGATTTATGCTTTCTACTCTGCTCATCTTCCCCTTTCAGAGAAACATAATGATAGATGACCTTGATGAAAAAGTAAAGACCATTGCTCAGACATTGACATTGTCTTCATGGAGCTACAGACTCTTTTCTACTGTCAGTCAGGGGACAAATGTTACTACATCTCTCCACACAGGGCAAACTGAACAATAGGAATGGAACAGTGGAAATGCCCTCTATTAGACCTGTGTTGGCAGGAGTGTACAAGTCCCCGTTTCTATGTGTCTTAAAACCAGGGTGAAACCAGCATGGGAGAGCATACCATTGAGATTCCCTCCATTGCCCTCACAGCAGCGTTTTGTCATTAGTCAATAATTAATTCCATCCTAGTGTCTGAAAAATCACAGTAACAGGTTTCAATGGTGTCATGTGGTAGAGTAAACATGGCAATCTGTTGCTGCAATCCGCCAGGGGAATGGGAGCAGTATGGGGCATGTTGGGGAGCTAACGTTAAGCCAGTCGAGGGTGTTGAGTTCAAACCCATGCATCTAATACTGGGGGGACAGCTTGGAGACAGACAACGAGCCAAACGTGTTTAGTGAAGTCACTCAACGGGGGTGGGCCCCCGCCCCCCCACTGCCCCTCCAAATACCCACTCTGCATGTCAATGGACCAACCTGCCGCTGACAGGCAGCAAGGACGATGGAACAAAACGGGCAATAATGAGAAGATGAGATTTCAGGTAATCAAATATAAAGAGTTGGAGTGTGATAAATGAATTCAACAAGTCATAACAAAAACAGTTTGGCTCTTACCCATTCTGAGATCTGCTGGTAAAATCCTCTGTCAGATCGCCATCAATGCCGGGGTACAATCTCTTAAGGGTACCTTAACGTTAGGCTAGTCATAGGTGAAATGGTGGCGTTGAGGAATGCGGCCAGTCAACCTTTTTCACCGAGGTCTAATACATCAGTGGGTTAAAAAAAAAAGATTTCACCGCAACGTCCAAGTCATGCCTGCAGCTGGTCAGAGCCTCAATTGTCTAAGAAAATGCTAATGCAGGCTCTCAGTGTTTTCAGTGAAAGACGCCACGCATTGTTCAAGCCTGCACCGGTTTGAAGGGGGGGGTCTTCCCTGCCGCATCACCCTTTTCACTGCTCTCATCCATATTCATCGAGTGGCCCGTCCGTCTGCAGCAGCGTGGACGACTGACAACTCGTCTGGCCAATGGGCAGCCTCCTCCACCAGCACGTCATGCCCCCACCCCCCAATGCCTGTCCCCAAAAAATTAGATTTTCTCCCTCAGTCCGCCTCTTTTGACGCAGCACTATAAAGCATAGCGGCCCATTCAATTTCTTTTTCCGTTGAAAATTACAAAAGTGAAACAGGTAGTGGGGTTGGTTTGTGCGTTTCATGGGAGAGAGCGTGGGGTTACCTTGAGTGATGATTGAAAAGGTGTGTGGATGCAGTGAGTGGATGATGGTGGAGGAGGAGAGGAGTGATCTGAGTGTGTGCTCCGTACAACCCCTCTCCAATCTATCCCACCCCTCTTCCCTCAGACGGCCATGTTTGAGCGGGAGGGGGGGCTCATCAACCACTGCAAATGGCAGTGCCGCAGAATGGTGTAGGTGGGGGGAGGAGGGCGACGAAGCCAATCACTACGTCTATAAATCGTATAGACTATAGAGAGCAGTATCCTGTGTGGGTGGGGGGGTTGGCTCTGCTCAGTAGTAATTTCCAGGGAACCTCTAGAAATACTAGTACCATTTGTCTTGCCGCTTTGTTCATTTTCTAGATACATTTCCAATGTCTTTAAATCATAGAGCAAACTGGGGTAATAACTGAGGCAGATAAACATCTTTGCGACCGTCTTCCAGTAAATTATACCAATAAACCATTAATTGTGTCACCAGGACTCACTGGTGTGGCTACATAAGCATTGTCTCTCTGTAGGCTCCCCCCTCTCTCCCTCTGCCACCTGGCAAATTCATAGTCCGCTCACGTCACATTGCTCTGCAAGGGCACCTGTGTCCCCCCCCAAGAACCCAGCTCACATTCCTCTGCCAACCTTTCCATTAGCAACATTACCATATCATACCTAATCCAGGACATGGGTAATTACAGGCTAAATTAGCATGAGCAATGAATGAAAAATGTTAGTTTTGAGGAGAGGGGTGTTGCTGATTTTTTTTAAAGGAAAAAGAAATAGGCTACCTCCTCCTCCTCGAGTTGGGCAGTAATTCTCCAGCAATCCTAAATGCACAATAAGCACACAGCAGTGAAACCTCCAGCAGCTTACTCATTTTTTATGGTAACTGGCAGTCATGTTAATGATCAACAGGAATGATGTGATAAATATCAGACACAATCTGTAATGTAATGACCAAGATGGCTGAGAATCATCAAGAAAATCAGGGGCGGCACGGTAGCCTAGTGGTTAGAGCGTGTGACTAATAACTGGAAGGTTGCGAGTTCAAACCCCGAGCTGACAAGGTACAAATCTGTCGTTCTACCCCTGAACAGGCAGTTAACCCACTGTTCCTAGGTGGTCATTGAAAATAAGAATTTGTTCTTAACTGACTTGCCTGGTTAAATAAAAGGTTAAAAAAAATATACAAAATTTAAAAAACATATTATGTATATGTATCATCTATCTATTAAATAGCCTAAATGACATGAAATCTAATTATAATACAACCAAGAACATTAAAACTCGATATACATTCTGACTGTTCTATGGATAATGGAAAAATGCAATGTGGACATTTTGTGTTTGAAATTATTGCAGTGAAGAAAATCACAGATAGTCTAATTATCTTGTGGAGGAAAATATATTTTATCAATTCATTGAAAATAAACTTAATCCCGCATTTACATTTTATTTTTACAGATTGACATTATTTGTTGTTAGATATTACATTATTGGTGCCTTACACGGTAACATCCAAAGATAGACACAGCCAATTGGTAGGCTACACCACCTGGTAAAAAGTAAATTTCCTATTCTCTGTACTATACCATATTATTCCAACTAATGGAATAAGTGGTCCCTGTGTGCTGGTCTAGAATTACCCTTTCTATAGGCTACCTCATACATTTATTATAAAAAAAGTGTGTGTGTGGGGGGGGAGACTTGCCTAAACAAGGAGTAATGTTTTTGCCGTCACCAACAGCACCATCCTCAATGATATTACTGAAATGTCATTCGCGTTTTAGATGAGTCATATTGCAAACGTGTGAGCAACACATTGCAGGCTATCTATTTCGGGTTTGCTATTTGTTTTACCCCTGAACAAAGATTCTAATTAATGCTTTAAATGCTGTATCAACATGCTGCAATCACATAATTTTGTGATTTCACAAGAAAACACAAAAGTGTGTTTGAATTGTTGTCGATCAGTTCCATTTGTTTTTCCATCCTCTATGTGGTTGTCTACCAGTTTACGACTACGTAGGTAACCTATTTTAGCGTGTAGCCGATAAGTGAATTACATTGGGTGCTCTGGGGTGTAAAGATTTCATTGTGTGCTATGGAGTGGTTGGTAAATTGTGTTAGTTTTATTGAGACTATTTCTGCAGAAACAAACCGTGGCTTTCTAAGTAAATGGCTATGACAGGTACATAATGTATTAGAAGTTGTTGTTCTCTGATAGTCAATTGTGACAGTTTTAAATTATGGATGTTTACAGATCACATTTCTAAAGAAAAACATTTCAATTATTTTCCTTAGTGGTATTTTCTGAAGTGAACTATCAGCGACCATCTCATTTACTATGTTTCTGAGGTCCCATGAGTCTGCAACATAAATGTTCCACTCAATGGAAAATGTCATAATGAATCTCCAGATGTGCAACATGAAGGGGTGACTGGGTTCAAACCTGACAGGTGCCAAATGGGTCACTGTATTTTATGTAATTATGTAAGTAGTGAGACCAATAGCTAGGCTACAATAAGTATTTATATACATTGATGCAATGTGCTTTGAAACTTAAGTCAGAGCATGCTTGTGAAACATAGGCTACAAAAGTTGTATAATCTTATGCATTCAAACATTGGGATCCTATAAATACATGGTATGACATCTGATTGACATACTAGAAAATAGTTGCCATAGATAAGTTCTCTGTCAAATGTAATGGGCTGATGACATGTTACATTTACTGAGGGCCTTAGAAACTGCTGATCTATGGCAACTATTTTCTACTATGTCAATCAGATGTCATACCATGTATTTATAGGATCCCACTGTTTGCGACTGGTAGCCTAGCGGTTAAGAGCGCTGGGCCAATAACTGAAACGTCGCTGGTTCAAATCCCCAAGCCAACTAGGTGAAAAATATGTCGATGTGCCCTTGAGCAAGGCACTTAACCCTAATTGATCTTACACGTTACTTTGGATAAGAGCGTCTGTGATCAAG
The DNA here is from genome assembly GCF_018296145.1 of Oncorhynchus tshawytscha. Lineage (NCBI taxonomy): Eukaryota > Metazoa > Chordata > Actinopteri > Salmoniformes > Salmonidae > Oncorhynchus > Oncorhynchus tshawytscha. Next base: position 31,995,467 of record NC_056458.1, read on the forward strand.
CAGTAACTAAAACATTAGTTACTGCTTGATCACGCTGAATACAATGTAGCCTCCGGTGGGTGTGCAATGTCTTACCTCCCGTGTTTGTGCGCTTGGTACAACAGTCCTCCTCCGTCGGAGTTAGTGGTCGTTTACGAGAGTCGGGGGGATCTGACTCCATGTAGGGCTGTTGATTGTGATGAAGAGGATTCAAGAATATCCCGTTTTGTTCAACTGCTCCACCGGCCATCATTTTCCGACCAGTTTGTATAGGCCTATTTGCGTTATTCCACAACGCCCTCACCACATTACATGTATGCGAGTTCTCACAAAATGATCCAAGTTTTTCCTTCTTGACTTAAAATGTCTCCGATTTCCTCTTTGAGAACACCAAAATGACAGGCAACACAGCGCATTCGGTCCTGCTTGTTCTTCTCGACTCTGCTTGCAGTTGGCTGATAGAGCGTCACAGAAAGCTAAATATAAAAATCCATTGAGTGAAATGCATTCATTAGCCTGTCACTTCATAAGCTTTGTGTTCAGTAGTGGTGTTCTCTTGCCCGTGATTCATATGCAATAGTCCACCAAGGTGCATTAAAATAATGCCGTAAGTCAGTAGTGACACTGATGAACTAGCCTATCAAAAAGATAAACATTTTAAAGATTTGCGAAGAATAGCCCGGGAAAAATATATATATTTGTAAGTCATCTTCACGCCATCTTCTGGGATAAACATGTACAGTAAGTCCATGGCAGTTCAGCTGTTGTTATTGTCTTTGAAGTACATGAGGGAAATATTCTTTGAAAGCTGTGAAGTAGACCACACTGCCGCTGACCGGTGAGAGATGAAGCCAACGAGACACCAGGTCATCTTCTTCGACCGAAAGGTTGTCAGGAGAACAAGCTGACGTCACGTGGTTCAGCATCCACGTTTTTAGTCCTATGGCCTTTCTGGTCCGAAAAGGTAAGCTTGCAAAATTTGCACATTCAAACAAAATGAAAATATCAGCCAAATTATGCTGCTTTTAATTGATTAAGTTTTTTAAAAATGCGACTTTGTAAATAGGCCCTAAAGCTACTTATGAATTAAGCTACCTGATAGTGTGATCCTTCTGATAGCCAACTCGTGCATAGGATAAATAAAGCACATTTTGACCTGAAACATGAAAAGTTCACATGAACACGTTTGACTACTTTCTAACCGGAGTGGAGCAAACACACACTTTTACCAGCAAAATAGCCGTACCCAAAGTGGTGAAGTTCATCATGCAGTTTGTCAGGTGCAGGTGAATAAAATATGTACAAATAAAATGGAAGTACGCTTTTGTTCACCCCAGAAATGGACCAAACAACTTTAAATGTACTGTCTTCATACTTTCTTAAACCAACTTTCATATACCAAACTGACAGGTGTGAACTTGCATTGAGTTATGAAATAATGTAACGACATACTTGGTATAAGTCAATACAGGATTTAATTAATTTAGGACTAATAGTGATTTTCCCTAACCATTTTTTATAAGTTGACCCATTCCAGGTGGGTGCATGAAATTCCAGGCCAAGTCATTAAAATGATGTGCTTCAATGTTCTGTATGACACCGTAAAATGACTAAATACTTACTTCATGAACAAAATAAGACCGTGTCAGTGAATTTGTTGTTTTAGCTCTTTTCAGTCCTGTCAGGTCTTGACAAAATTACAGAGACCTAAATGCAAGCTTCTTGAAAATAATGCAAAAAACATATTTAGTTAATTTATTGTGTACATATATGGACAATATTACATGTTAGGCAACATCAAAAACATTTTTTTATCATGATGTTGTAAGTGTAGATAATTCATGGTAAAATTGTCATTATTGGCACGGGTAACCCAGGTGGCACAGCATCTCAGTGCAAGAGGCGTCACCCCAGTCCCTGGTTCGAATCCAGGCTGTATCACATCCGACCGTGATTGAGAGTCCCATAGGGCGGCGCACAATTAGCCCAGTGTCCTCCGAGTTTGGCCGTCATTGTAAATAAGAATTTGTTCTAAACTGACTTGCCGTGTTAAATAGAGGTTAAAATAGAAAAAAGAAAAAAACAGCTGGCTCTCACTTTGATGGGGCACTCTGCTCCTCATTGGTCACAGCATCCCTCTCTTCGGTGTTCCGTTCTGGGATTGGCTGAACTTCCGAGCCAGGGGCCAGCTTTGAGCCCCTGTCGGCCAGTCGCTGAAGGACCAAGTCAGCAGTGCTGGTCAGACTGTGCTGGAGAGAGGACGAGGGGGGAAAAGATGGAAAGAAGAGAAAGAGAAAGTGGGAGAGAGAAAGAGATTATACAGTCAGTGGCGACTCGTCATTCAGGGCAGGTGGTGCAAAACCCCACCTGTTGAGAGCCCCACCTGTTTATATATATTTTTTTAGCATGTTACTTTGGCATTAATACTTGTCACATATCAGTTTGCAAACAATGTAAAACCATTTCTTTTAAATAATAATCGACTTAATAAAGTCGCATTAAACTGATTTCTTGAGTAAGGAAGCTCCAAAATGCACATGTTTCAAACTTGCTCAGTGCCTTCTGTGGTAGTGGGGCAACCAGCAGAAAATACAGAGCGTAGGGGTTGGTAATGTTCTCTAATTGCGCCATGGTTGGCTCAGTGTTCTGTCACTCATGGCGACACTACGTCACCGCAAAGTGTACGGGTAGAGCTGAAAAATTCAAGCCACTTAGGTACTGCCATAGAGTTACATTAGAAGGCTCAAGGTCATTGGCCACAGATAAAATGACATCAAATCTTGTTATAGCTACAGTAGCTTTGATAGGACTGATAATGTCAACAACATACTTTCAAAATCTTAGCTAGCAGTCATCATCATGAATCAAGTTGACAATCTACTGGCAAATCCTTTTCAATCCTTGTCATTTGAAGAGAAATAATGACGAGAAATTATGTATAAAACGTATCAGTGCTTACGCCATAAACATTACACAAGTTGGAAATTGCAATTTCAACAATGAGTGGTTTGGAAGGAATCAGTGGCTAACTGCAAGCATTGCAAAGCAGTCACTAGCCTGATATTCCCTGGAGTGGGTGTGTGGTCCAAGTCTGGGTTTAAGGGCCTCTTTTCCGAACTTAAAAGGATACACATTCAACACTGGCCATGATTTCAATCCAGCATGACTTCTGCCGCGCTCAAAGTAGCTGGGGGGTCGAGCACTGACTGAGAAAATAAGTTTTGAACGGTCACCCGAATTGCAAGTTTGGGCAATTTTCCACTCATAATTTAGCCGACTGTTCTGACTTGGTAGTGCACATGTAGCCTATTGCCTGTTTTAGAGAAATATAATTATCAAATATTGTAAGAGCTTTCATTGTCTGCTTATATGCCCCCTTTATTTATCCTACAGTTCTGACTTGGTGTACAGGGAGAATATTGTAAGAACGGATGTTCTGAATTCTGTCGCTGTATATTTTTTTAAAGTGCTGAACAAATAGTTATCCATTCTAGGGCAGGCGTTCTGCTAGCGGAACCCCTCGACACATTCAGCTGTAAAGGCAGTGCGCAAAATTCAAAAATATTTTTTAGAAATATGTAACTTTCACACATTAACAAGTCCAATACAGCAAATGAAAGATAAACTTCTTGTTAATCTACCCATCGTGTCCGAATTCAAAAAGGCTTTACAGCGAAAGCACAACATATGATTATGTTAGGTCAGAGCCAAGTAAAAAAAAAACAGACATTTTACCAGCCAAAGATAGGAGTCACAAAAAGCAGAAATATTGATAAAATTAATCACTAACCTTTGATGATCTTCATCAGATGACACTCATAGGACATCATGTTACACAATACATGTATGTTTTGTTCGATAATGTGCATATTTATATCCAAAAATCTCAGTTTACATTGGCGCGTTATGTGCAGTAATGTTTTGATTCCATTGGTTATCTGCAAAAAAACTAGTGTTTTGCGGGTACTATTTAATGAAGCTGCCAGTTGAGGACTTGTGCGGCATCTGTTTCTCAAACTAGACAATAATGTACTTGTCCTCTTGCTCAGTTGTGCACCGGGGCCTCCCACTCTTTCTATTCTGGTTAGAGCCAGTTTGAGCTGTTCTTTGAAGGGAGTAGTACACAGCGATGTACGAGATCTTCAGTTTCTTGGCAATTTCTCACATGGAATAGCCTTCATTTCTCAAAACAAGAATAGACCGATGAGTTTCAGAAGAAAGTTCTTTGTTTCTGGCTATTTTGAGCCTGTAATCAAACCCACAAATGCTGATGCTCCAGATACTCAACTAGTCTAAAGAAGGCCAGATTTATTGCTTCTTTAATCAGAACAATAGTTTTCAGCTATGCTAACATAATTGCAAAAGGGTTTTCTAATGATCAATTAGCCTTATAAAATGATAAACTTGGATTAGCTAACACAACGTGCCATTGGAACACAGGAGTGATGGTTGTTGATAATGGGCCTCTGTTGTTGATAATGGGCCACCTATGTAGATATTCCATTAAAAATCTGCCGTTTCCAGCTACAATAGTAATTTACAATATTAACAATGTCTACACTGTACTTCTGATCAATTTGAGGTTATTTTAATGAACAAAAGAAGGTGCATTTCTTTCAAAAACAAGGACATTTCTAAGTAACCCCAAACTTTTGAACGGTAGTGTAAAATGTAAATGTAAAATGTATTATAGGGACTACACTCCGTGCTATGGCACTCCATGATAATGCACCTGTAGTATGTGTAGCCCCTTGAGTGTTAGAATCGCCAGCTCTCTCAGCCCATCTCCAGTCAAATCCAAGTAAATGATGGACAGCAAAGGGCTCTTGAAGCTCCGCCTCCACAGCAGTTGGAACTGTTCCTCTGTTCCTCTCATTGGTTGCTGGAACTTGTAGCAAAGCAGCTCCTGAGGTATAGGAGCAGAAGCATAAGAAACCCTCAGCACATCAGCTAATCGGTGCCCCCACACATTGACTGTAATTGTACTACTGGTTTTTAACTACTTGTTAATTTTATTTCGCATTTCGCATTTTTTAAACTGCATTGTTGGTTAGGGGCTTGTAAGTAAGCATTTCACTGTAAGTTCTACACCTGTTGTATTTGGCGCATGTGACTAATAGAATTTGATTTGAATCATGATTTTGGATGAGAAGTTTTAAAAACACACTGACTAACATCCAAGAGTGGAGCAAAAACAAAAATATAAAATTGACAAATGGGGTACACCAATGGAGTAATCAGTCATTTGTTTTCGGTTATGAGCAGGTTAGATTTTTGTAGTAATCTCATCAAGGGGTATGTACAGTGCAATCGGAAAGTATTCAGATCTAGACTTCTTCCACATTTTGTTACATCCTTATTCTAAAAAAAACATTTTTTCTGCCTGGGTATGATGCTATAAGCTTGGCACACCTGTATTTGGGGAGTTTCTACCATTCTTCTCTGTAGATCCTCTCAAGCTCTGTCAAGTTGGATGGAGAGCGCCGCTGCACAGCTATTTTCAGGTCTCTCCAGAGATGTTAGATCGGGTTCAAGTCCAGGCTCTGGCTGCGCCACTCAAGAACATTGAGACTTGTCCCGAAGCCACTACTGCATTGTCTTGGCTGTGTGCTTAGAGTCTTTGTCCTGTTGGAAGATAAACCTTCGCCCCAGTCTGGAAGGTTCTCCCATCTCCACAGAGGAACTCTGTGAGAGTGACCATCCGGTTCTTGGTCACCTCCCTAACCAAGGCCCTTTTCCACCGATTGCACAGTTTGGCAGCACGGCCAGCTCTAGGGAGAGTCTTGGTGGTTCCGAACTTCTTCCATTTAAGAATGATGGAGGCCACTGTGTTCTTGGGGACCTTCGATGCTGGAGAAATGTTCTGATACCCTTCCCCAGATCTGTGCCATGACATAATCTCGTCTCTGAGATTTACAGACAATTTCTTCGACATCATGGCTTGGTTTTTGCTCTGATGTGCATTGTCAACTGTGGGACCTTATATAGACAGTTGTGTGCCTTTCCAAATCATGTCCAATCAATTGAATTTACCAATTTAGGTGGACTCCAAGTTGTAGAAATATCAAGAATGATCACAGAAACAAGATGCACCTGAGATAAATTTTGAGTCTCATAGCAAAGGGTCTGAATACTTATATAAATAAATGATTTTTGTTTTTAATTTTTAATAAATGTGCAAAAAAATCTAAAAACCTTTTTTCAGTTAGTCATTATGGGGTATTGTGTGTAGATTTTTTAATTTATTTTTTAGACATTTTAGAATAAGGTTGTAACATTACAAAATGTGGAAAAAGGGAAGGGGTCTGAATACTTTCCAAATGCACTGTATTTTATTAGTTTAAATAAGTATTTTTTTTGCTCATAGCCCTTCTTCCCCTTATGAGAAGCCCACAAACTCACCTGTCCATAAGTTCCCAGTAACAGCTCCTTCTGTCCATCAAAGTCCAGGTCTGTGACCAGCGCACAGAGCACTGCGTCACACTGGTCACTCTCCGAGAGGCACGCATGGCAACTCACACCATACTCCTGGACATCCCTGAGAGCACAATGTACTGACCATTCTGACCATAGAAACCTAACTGACCACACATTGACCGAAGACTAGAAAGAGCACGGACCACACAGTGAACACAAAACATTGACCAGGACAAAATAAAATATCCTTACTGACCACGACAGAGTATGAACAAGCTTTTTTAAACAAATGACTGGCATTCTACCACTGCAATAAGATTTTTAAGGTAATGTTCCTTTAGTAAGCACCTCTCGCGAATGGCTTGCATTCTTTATTCATGTATTCTTAGTCTCTAATAGGCCTGTGATACTGACCTGTACACGACGGCCATCTCTATACTGCTGGTCACCAGGAGGTTGTAACCAACGATCTCAATGTCTGAGAAAAGTGTGGAGACAAATTTTTTGTTTTTTATGGCTGTGGCGGTCATGAAATGTTGTCAGAGGGTAATTCTATTACAAATGGAGCAAATGTTTAGCATCTACGGGCTTCCATGCAAACAAGCTGCTGATGCGTGCCTTTGGAACAGCTACATTTAAAAAGTTGAACAAAATCTAATAATATAGCCTACACCATCACAATAAAATCCATTGTTGATTTACTTGTGTTAGGCCTATATAAAACTGGGAATGTTTTAGAAATCAAAACATAAGGGCTGCATGATGTGACTCTATATTGATGATTTGGAAAAAGTTGCAAAAAAGCTAAGTGCTCTGATCCTTGTACTTGACGCAGAGAGAGAAAGACAATTGCATAGCTGCTCTGCTTGTGTGGCAAGCAAGTTAGGGGATATCTAATCAATGGAAGCTGGAATTAAAATGACAGAATGAAAAGTGAAATGAGAAAGAAAGGCTACAATGACCAAAAGCCAACAGGTAGGCTGCTATTTAGGGTATAATCTGAATGGATTTGTTGTTATGTGTAGGGTAACTGTAGGACGGTGCAACATCTGCATAGAATTTGCAATATACCAATGGCTCCACCTTGTCCAATGATAGGCTAGGGAATGGTTCTGACCAAATGCTCTGTCCTCCTATCGAATAATTGTCACACGGAGCATAAACACAGATCTACAAATCTCATTTCATCCAAAATAACTGCTTGTTTTTATATGTAGATCAGTCAGTCTGCTCAGTCAGTCGGTGATCAGCGACTGAGCAGAATGATGCTCTTGAACACATCCAGAGTTTTGGAAGGAAAGTACAGCCGCAAATCATAGGTTATGTCGCAAATGGCACCCTATTCCCTATATAGTGTACTACTTTTGACCAAAGCCCTATGGGCACTGGAGCAAATTAGAACACTACATAGGGAATGTACTGACATTTGGGCACAACAATATCCAGAGGTCAAATCGGTGCTGCTCATCCATACCGTCCCCTCCCGTCTCTCCTGCCCTATCAGGGTCCGCCGGCTCTGCCTGGGAATGCAGGGGGAAGAGCAGCACGGTGGAGATGGGACTGTCCTGCTGCACCCGCCAACTCTGCACAATCTCTAATCCACACAGACGCATGTGAAAACACAGAAAGGAAAGTACATCAGCAAATCATAGGTTGTGTCGCAAATTGCACCCTATTTCCCATATAAACCCTATTCCCTATGTACCCTATTTCCTATATATAGTGCACTACTATTAACCAAAGCCCTACGGGCTGTGGTCGAATGTAGTGCACTAAATATGGAATTCAGTGCCATTTGGTGCACAATCCTATCGTGATTTAGTGTATAGGCCGTCCTCACCAGGTCCAGTCTGGTCCACCAGAGCCAGCCCAACACAGCCGTTCTGACAGCCAAAGGCTGAGAGACGACGACCGCCGGGGATACTCAGCACATCAAGCCACAACACACTGCAAAGAGAGGGAACAGTGATTACACACACACACACACACACACACAACTGGGAGAACAGCAGACAGAGGATACACAAACTAACTTGCTGGGCAGCTCTTGTAGCTCAGGGAAGAGTCTCTCGACTGGCTGCTCTTCAAATTGGTGAAGGGAGGCGTTCTATTGCAGAGAAGATACATTTACTAGACTCCCACACACAAATCTCACTGCACACACACAGGTACATAGGCTTACCTCCTTGTAAAGATGAATCCTCTGATCATGACCACTGAGCAGAAACACTGTCTCACTGCATCCATTTTCGCACTGCACTCTGGAACAGTTACATACTGTTGTTATTCATGTCATTGACAATGTAAGGAAGTGATAAACACTATCGTCATGCCAGGCTTTTTAATACATTCAATTTTTAAATCTTGACTCATACATTGGGTCATTCATGCACACACATTTATACTGACTCCACACACACGCACCACACACAATCATCATATACGCTGCTGCTAGTCTGTTTATCATATATCCTGATGCCTAATCACCATACTCATGTACATGTCTACCTCTATCACTCCAGTATCCCTGCATATTGTATGGTACTGGAACTGACCCTGTATATAGCTTATTTAGCGTGTTCTTATTTATGTCTTAGTTTTGTTCTACTTTGATGTTTTTAGTACTGCATTGATATTGATTACTACATTGTTGGGGTTAGAGCTGGCAAGAAAGGCATTTCACTGTACTTGTGTGAATGACATTAAAACTTGAAAGTGCATTGTGCACCTAAAATGTGTGGTAGGCCTTGAAAGGAGTCAAAGAAGTATAAACTATGTCTAAAGTTAGATAGGGGCCCACTATAGTGTGTACAGTACTTACTCTGTGTGGTAAAGCTGGAAGGGGGTGAACTGCAGCTCCAGGTTCAGACAGCTCTCTAAGAAGAGGATAAAGAAACAAGCTCTAATCAGGGTCATGTTCACTAGGCATGAAACAGAAGAAACTGATTCATAACAGGATGAAATTGAGAGGTATTATCTGAACTATTTTGTTTTCCATCGTACAACATTTTGAAACACTTTACTACGTGGTCCTAATGAACACTACCCTGTAAAACCATGTGAATACAAGAAGGGAATGTGTGTTCTATGTGACTCTACTGCAGCAGGTGATGCGATGTCTCACGTGCAATGGACTCCAGGTTGAATTCTGACCCTGGCTCGTAGTCACAGTAGATGTTGAGGAATGGAGTGGCTTTGTCACCAGAGTCCTGGGGGAGGAGTGAAGACAAGTGTTATGGAAACAGTGATGTGTGAAAACACTTTCATCTACCAAAGAGAGAGAGAGAAAAGTCTTATCATTCAGCAGACACGAAACATAAGAAAACATCCCAAAACAGAGAGGTACTATCTGAACTTGCCCATGAGAAAAACTAATTTTCATTTTTTTTTACTGTGTGGCCTAATGCACACGTCCAGAGTCTGGCTGGACCACTCAAAGACATTCAGAGACTTGTCCCAAAGCCACTACTGCATTGTCTTGGCTGTGTGCTTAGGGTCCTTGTCCTGTTGGAAGGTGAACTTTCGGCCCAGTCTGAGGTCCTGAGCTCTCTGGAACAGGTTTTCATCAAGGATCTCTCTGTACTTTGTTCCGTTCATCTTTGCCTCAATCCTGACTCGTCTCCCAGTCCCTGCCACTGAAAAACATCCCCATGGCATGATGCTGCCACCACCATGCTTCACCCCCATGGTAGGGATGCTGCCAGGTTTCCTCCAGACATAACGTTTGGCATTCAGGCCAAATAGTTCAATCTTGGTTTCATCAGAACAGAGAGTCTTGTTTCTAATGGTCAGAGTCCTTTAGGTACCTTTTGGCAAACTCCAAGCGGGCTGTCATGTGCCTTTTACTGAGGAGTGGCTTCCGTCTGGCCACTCTACCATAAAGTCCTGATTGGTGGAGTGCTGCAGAGATGGTTGTCCTTCTGGAAGGTTCTCCCATCTCCACAGAGGAACTCTGTCAGAGTGATCATCGGGTTCTTGGTCACCTCCCTTCTTCCACGATTGCTCAGCTTGGCCGGGCGGCCAGCTCTAGGAAGAGTGTTGGTGGTTCCAAACTTCTTCCATTTAAGAATGATGGGGGCCACTATATTCTTGGGGACCTTCAATGCTGCAGAAATTTGTTGGTACCCTTCTCCAGATCTATGCCTTGACACAATCCTGTCTCGGAGCTCTACTGACAATTTCTTCGACCTCATGGCTTGGCTTTTGCTCTGACATGCATGGTCAACTGTGGTACCTTGGCTTAGCTTTTGCTCTGACATGCACGGTCAACTGTGGTACCTTATATAGACAGTTGTGTCTTTCCAAATCAGCTCAAAGATGATCAATGGAAACAGGAAGCAGCTGAGCTAAATTTCAAGTCTCATAGCAAAAGGTCTGAATACTTACGTAAATAAGGTATCTGTTTTTTTATTTGTAATATATTTGCAGAAATGTCTAAAAAACTGTTTTCACTTTGTCATTAAGGGGTGTTGTATGTAGATTTGATTAAATATGGGGGGTTTTCAGCAATGTAACAACATTTGGAAAAAGTCAAGGGGTCTGAATACTTTCCGGAGGCACTGCATGTGTACAGATGTGTTCACTAGGAGAAGGGTAGGGGATATAAGCAAACCTTGATGAACGTTATTCCCACGACCAGCCCCCTGTTCGGTGAAGATTTGTTGAAAGCGTCAATTGATACAATCTCTGCATCAACTGAGGAGACAGAAAACGACAGACACACATTAGCAAGTTCACTAGCAACACATTTTGTATACACATACACAACACATGAATCGATGCAATGCATGCAGCCATAGCAAGAATGCAACAATAGCAGGATACATTCTGTAGCTAGTTATCTTAATCCTCACCTGGTATGTAGGTGAACTGTACCTCTTTAGCAACAGGTCTGATTTTCTGTTGGAGGTCTTGGTACCTGAAACAGACCACTTTTCCTTTCAGAGTAGCGGCGAGTAACTCTTGCTCTCCAGCCTGACAGAGTCCGTACATGTTACTCTGGGACAGAAAGCGGCTGAAACTGTCCTCCACGAATGGACACGCTTCTTTCCCCTCTCGCAGCATCCTCGTGACGTAGGAAATATAGCTAATTTAATCCGAATTTGCCTAAACTTGTGCAAAACACCAACCTATGCCAAGAATCCAAATTCTCCCATCACCATTCGAGCAGCCCAAAAAACACAACATCCGGGTGTGGGAGGAACTACGAGTAAAATTATCCAATAGGAAAAAATGTCACGATTTCTAGCAAATCAGCGTGGATGTCTTCAACCAATCATTTCACTTCGCAGTTCAGTCGCTGCAGTGCAGTACGTAACCGTCAACCACTAAGTGTCAGCAACAACTCTATTAACAAATCCATGATGTTCCTGTCTGCGCCTATAAATATGAACATCCATAAGCAAAACAACGGCATGCACACTAGTCTCTTGGCTTGGAATATAAAAGTAATCTGTTTGTGTGTTCAGTTTATATATTGATTTATTGGATTTAGTGTCCTCAAATACTTTTCACTTGTGTGGAGACTTACTGGTGTTGTCTGTGCCCAATAATGTTTCTACCATGTTTTGTGCTGCTACCATGTTGTGCTGCTGCCATGCTGTGTTACTACCATGCTGTGTTGTCATGTGTTGCTGCCATGCTATGTTGTTGTCTTAGCTGTCTTTATGTAGTGTTGTTGTGTCTATCTTGTCTTGATGTGTGTTTTGTTTTATATATATATATTAATCCCTGTCCCCTCAGGAGGACTTTTGCCTTTTGCTAGGTCATCATTGTAAATAAGAATTTGTACTTAACTGACTTGCCTAGCTAAATAAAGTTAAAATAAAATAATATAAATAATGTCCGCTGTGGGTCCTCTTCTGAGCAGGCTTTTTTTTTTTATCTCACTGGCTTTGTTAAAAAGAGTATACCTCACAGGTCACATCTAATCTACACATTGTTTGGTTATTCAGTAGTATCTCATGCATTCACCTTGGATGCAGTTGTTAAAACCTGAGACAAATTTGAAACAATATTTCATGATCAATAGTATTGAAAGCTCTTGTATCTTGTATCTACTACAAAATATATATTTTATCTACTACACAACCCTCTGTGTGTATATGTCTCTTTAGGAGAGATTGGGATAAAGCAGGAAAAAGATGTTGGACATTGGACAATTCCTGCTGAGAAAATGTGTCATGTGTGTCATTGGGTCTTGTAGGTATATTGTACGTACACACAGTGATATCACATGTGGTAGTATATTTTCCCAGTTCAGGAATAGCTTGTGCCAAACTCCCAGTTCTTCTGGCAGGATTTACAGTCCACAGTAATCAGTCAACCACATTGTCACCTCAGACAGCAACCTCTGACTCATCACACACACACACGCACACGCACACACACACACACACACACACACACACACACACACACACACACACACACACACACACACACACACACACACACACACACACACACACACACACACACACACACACACACACACACACACACAATGTCACTTTTTATTTAAGGGTATTTTCATACATATCTGTTTCACTGTTGAAAAATTAAAACACTTTATGTATCTATTCCCGCCATTTGAAGGTATCATAAGTATTTGGACAAATTCACTTATAGCGTGTAAATTTAGTCAAAAAGTTGAGTATGTGGTCCCATATTCCTAGTACGCAACTTCTACATCAAGCTTGTGACTCTACAAACTTGTTGGATGCATTTGCAGTTTGTTTTGGTTACGTTTCGGAATAATGTTGTGCCCAATATAAAATAAGGGTCAATAATTTATTGTGTCATTTTGGAGTAACTTTTATTGTAAATAAGTGTCTAAAATGTTTCGGAGCACGTCTACATTATTGTGGATACTACCATGATTACATATCATGAATAAATCGTGAATAGTTGTTATTGTTATTGTGCATCTGTATCTTTGTCACTCATCATTATTCACGATTCATTCATGATTATCCCTAATCATGGTAGCATCCACATTAACGTAGAAGTGTTCAGAAACACATTCTATTCTTATTTACAATAAAAATTACTCCAAAATGATTGACACACATTAACATGCGTGGGGTAACTGGGGTTCAAATGTAGGGGGGTGTAGGGGCAATTCCACAGTAATAGGGTGACGCTGAGACTCACTTTTTCACTTTAAAATGTTTATGCCAAGCAAATAACATTGATTTCAAACCACACATCTACACTACATGAACAAATGTACGCAGACATCTGCTCATCGAACATCTCATTCCATTCCAAAATCATGGACATTAATATTGCTATAACAGCCTCCACTCTTCTGGGAAGGCTTTCCACTTAATGTTGGAGCATTGCAGCGGGGACTGGTTTCCAATCAGCCACAAGAGTATTAGGGGGGTTGGGCACTGATGTTGGGAAATTAGGCCTGGCTCACAGTCGACGTTCCAAATCATCCCAATGGTGTTCAATGGGGTTGAGTTCAGGCCAATCAAGTTCTTCCACACCGATCTCGAGACAAACCATTTCTGTAGGCACCTCGCTGTGTGCACAGGGTCATTGTCATGCTGAAACAGGAAAGGGCCTTCCCCAAACTGTTGCCACAAAGTTAGAAGCACGGAATTGTCTAGATTACCATTGTAGGCTGTAGTGTCAAGATTTCCCTTCACTGGAACTTAAGGGGTCTCGTGTAACCGGTGTGACATGGCTAGCTAGTTAGCGGGGTGCGCGCTAATAGCATTTCAATCGCTGACGTCACTCGCTCTGAGACCTTGAAGTAGTTTTTTCCCTTTCTCTGCAAGGGCCGTGGCTTTTGTGGAGTGATAGGTAATGATGCTTTAAGGGTGTCAGTTGTTGATGTGTGCAGAGGGTCCCTGGTTCGAGCCCAGGTAGGGACGAGGAGAAGGACGGAAGCAAAACTGTTACACTGGCCCAAACCATGAAAAACAGACGCAGACTATTATTCCTCCTCCACCAAAGTTTACAGTTGGCCCTATGCATTCGGGCAGGTAGTGTTCTCCTGGCATCCGCCAAACCCAGGTTCATGCGTTGGACTGCCAGAGGGTGAAGTGTGATTCATCACTCCAGAGAAGGTGTTTCCACTGCTCCAGAGTCCAATGGCGGCAAGCTTTACACCACTCCGGCCAACACTTGGCATTGCGCATGATGATCTTAGTCTTGTGTGTGGCTGCTTAGCCATGGAAACCCATTTCATGAAGCTCCTGACAAACAGGTATTGTGCTGATGTTGCTTCCAGATGCAGTTCAGAACTCAGTAGTGAGTGTTGCAACTGAGGACAGATCGTTTATTTTACTTTTTTCAGCACCCTGTGGTCCCATTCTGTGAGCTTATCCTCTCTCTCTCCCTCTACCACTTCACAGCTGAGCCATTGTTGCTCCTAGAAGTTTCCACTTCACAATAACAGCATTTACAGTTTGTTATATTTAACTAGGCAAGTCAGTTAAGAAACAATTATTATTTTCAATGACAGCAGGTTAACTGCCTTGTTCAGGGGCAGAACAACAGATTTTTAGTTTGTCAGCTCAGGGATTTGATCTTGCAACCTTTCGGTTACTACTCTAACCACTAGGATACCTGCCACCCCAGGGGCAGCTCTAGCAGGGCAGAAAATTGAGGAACTGAGTTGTTGTAAAGGTGGCATACTATGATGGTGCCACGTTGAAAGTCACTGAGCTCTTCAGTAAGGCCATTCTACTGCCAATGTTTGTCTATGGAAATTACATTACTATTTTATACACCTGTCAGCAACGGGTGTGGCTAAAATTGCCGAATCCACTCATTTGAAGGGGTGTCCACATACTTGTATTGTCTATATGAAGAAGTCTACTTTGAACAATTGACACTGGAAATTTGACTTCAACACATTCACTTGAGGAATAGTGCAGATGGAAAGTTTGGTAACAGAATGACTGTAAAATCTCCCTCAGTTTTTTAAATTTAATGACGTTTTCCAAAAACGGTTAAATATTAACTCAGAATTAAGATTCAAAGATGTCTGCAGAAATAATGGGGTGCCAGGCCAGCTAAGATATGACACCTTGAGTTGTTTAAAAATCTATCAATCAAAAAGAATGACTGTAACATAATGATACCATGGGTCCTTGATCTGTACTATACAGAGATGCATAATTATCAATATCACTCTCTTCATGGTGATGTATCCTAAATAAAGGTAGAAACATTTAATATCCTCCTTTGCGTGTTTGGGTATTATTCTACATATTGGCCATTATTCCAATGAGCCCCGCCCCCAAACAAGAGCAGATTTAGTTGGTCCAGACCGGACCAAATCTGTACCAATGATAGATGTCTATGTTTCACAAGTTTGGACATCACAGTACAACACAGTAGAGCACAGTACAGTTTTAAAAAAGTAGAGTGTAGTATAATATGCTATAGTTCAGTACAGTACATTACAGTAGAGTAGATTAGACTATACTGTACTCTACTCGTGTGCTCCACTGTCCTCTACTGTAGGGAACTATATTCTACTCTATTTTTCTTTACTGTACTGTACTCTACTATGCTCTACTGTACTGTGCTGTACTGTGCTGTACTGTGCTCTACTGCAACTGTGTGTTTGTGACTACTATGATTTCCCATTGAGGTCCATTCAATTGAAGTCATTTTTCGGTCGCTCTGTTAACATTTATAAAACTAAATATAAATGTTGATATTAATTCATATTGGCACAACACATTTTTATGTTTGATGTATTTCTAATACCTTTTAAGACATTTTCTATACATGTTTTTTCACGCCCCTTTTTCTATCTGTGTGACGAGATATCAAAGCATTTGCCTATTCCTAATTAATGAAGGCATAGAAAAATTTAACTATGCCTTCATTTCTTAAAAAATAGACACTTAGCTTTCATTTGACACCAAATTTGATATGCTCCTGTAAAATTCACATGTTGGTGCTCATGGATCCTTTTACATGGAAATGACCAGGGACAGAGGCTCTGACATGTTGCCATGTTCCAGTGTTTCTAGAAGAGTCTGTAGGGCTCCTGGGTTGGTGCCAGCTGGTACAGTATATCTCCTGGGTGCAAGGGTAATAGGGGGTTGTTGTGCTGGGCTGCTGGTGGCTGAGCACCAGGTCTTCACATAGGAGATGTGTGTGTGTGTGTGTGTGTGTGTGTGTGTGTGTGTGTGTGTGTGTGTGTGTGTGTGTGTGTGTGTGTGTGTGTGTGTGTGTGTGTGTGTGTGTGTGTGTGTGTGTGTGTGTGTGTGAGTGATTGGGGCTGACAGCAGTCTCTGTATTACTGGTTTAGCCAACCCGTTTTAGACAGTGTAATCTGGATTAACCACTGCAGTGTGTCAGTGGGGACATGGCCCGCACCCTCCTCCACCATCTCTACCCCTTCACCTTCTTCCCTCTCTCTCTCCATCCCTCCCTCCAACCCCCTCCTCACCCCATCTCTTTCCTAGCCCTCTTCCCTCTGTCGCCTTGTTCTTCCTCCCTCCAACTCTCCATCTCTCAGAGTTAGCCTGTTTTTTTCCTCCCCTCCTCTCTCTTGTTCTCTTTTTCGATTGCTTTACCTGATTCTCTTTGATCACTTTTGTCTACCTGTCCCCCTCCCTCTCTCTATCACCTCATTCCCTCTGTCCTCAATCTGTTTCCATCTCCCTCTCTCTCTAACTGCACCATCTTTTCTATTTAATGCAATTCTTCAACAATTCCATCCCAAAGCTCTCCCGTAGTGTAGTTTGGCATGTGTGTGTGTGTGTTCATGTGTGTGTGTGTGTGGGGGGGGCATGACAGCATGTGGCCGAGGATTACAGGGGCTCAGTCCTCAATTCCCTAATTGCTCTTGAAGCTGCAGAACTATCTGGTCCACAATCTAACATGGCTGACTGTCTGCATCATCTGTATGGCTACAATATAGACACTGAATACTGTATATGCTGATTGTCAATAAGAAAATAAATGTCAAAGTTTAAAACAGAAGTGGTTTACTATTGGATTTGATCAAATCTTAATTTAGCAAAAACAAAATATCCTGCCTTAAAATTATTGTTTTGTCCAAATATTTGTTCAACATGATCTCCAAAAAGACAAAACCTACAACCACGTAGTTAATATTCTCTTGGACTCAACTGTTGACAAACCCCTTGGCACTGACACACACGCACACACACACACACACACGCACACAGACACACGCACGCACGCACACACACACACATACACACATACACAAGGCTCCCAAGTGGCGCAGTGGTCTACGTCACTGCATCTCAGTGCTAGAGGTGTCACTACAGACTCTGGTTCAATCCTGGGCTGTATCACAACCGGGAGTCCCATAGGGCGGTGCACAATTGGCCCAGTGTCGTCCAGGTTAGGGGAGGGTTTGGCTGGGGTAGGCTGTCATTGTAAAATAAGAATTTGTTCTTAACTGGCTTGCCTAGTTAAATAAAGGTTAAAAAAATAGACATCAACATAAAACTGACATAACAAAATAGCAAACTAAATCTCTCCACCGGCACTTAACTAAGTTCTCCCAGTTCCATAAGTCAATGATGTTAGTCCACAAAAACATGGTGGTTATTCCGTTTTACTCGTTCCATGAGATTGGTGATTGGTCTTGTCTGTCTCTGTTAAATATTTTCTTGATGTAACTTTTCTTGTTCTGAGTTTCAGGTGCAAAATATATATATTTCCTTAATTTCAGTCTGTCTGTCTGGATGGCTGTCTGTCTGTACATCTTAACACCTGTCTGTCTGTTTGTCTTTATACTTACATAACATTATGTATCTTTGTCTCCCTGTCCAAGTTGTCTGTAGAATACTTCTCTTTTTGCTGATAGCTCATTCTCTCTATCCTCTCTCTCTCTCTCTGCCACTGAATGGATTGCTCTCTCTTTCCTGCCTTTATCTGGAGATAAGATACTTTCCAGATAAAGCATATTATGATAGCTAAATCAAATGAGCTTTGTGGGTGTTTGTGAATCTGTGTGTTTGTGTGTGTGTGTGTGTGTGTGTGTGTGTGTGTGTGTGTGTGTGTGTGTGTGTGTGTGTGTGTGTGTGTGTGTGTGTGTGTGTGTGTGTGTGTGTGTGTGTGTGTAGGTGTTTGTTTTTAAGCTGGTTTATTACAGCTCATGGTAATCTTTTGATGATGGGTCAATGAATATGTGAAATGATTGATTTTATAAATAGCAATTCATTGTTTGATGCACCTGTTCAATAACTGATTGAAAACCTTGAGATTCAATTTAGAATCAAAGTTGAAGCCACAATCCTGAGTTTCAGCCAGGCTATAAACCAAAAAATATACTTTGAATATTTGGGTGACAAGTTGTAATATGCTCATAAAGCATAAGTTATATTCTTTGAGAATGGGTATATAATTGAAATGACAATTTAACAGAATAAAATATTGCATATTGTGCCACAATCACCTTCCTTTTTAAATCAGGGACTCAGAACATTTTTATATTAATTACATTTACATTGAACCTTGTGTCACATGAAGGTACATGTTTGGTTGTGGCTTAATTTGTTTAATTGGTCAAATTATTGTAAAAATGTTAATTGTCAACAATATTGTAAATACAAATGCAGTTTAGGGAGGCCCACATAACTCTACAAAAAATATATATCTTCCTTGAAAACCTCGCAAAAATAGGTGTTTGTGACAGAACAAAACTAAATTAATATGAAATAATTTAAAAATTTTGGCACATAACAAAAAACGAAAGTCAAAAGAACTGATCAATAAAATATTGGTTCTGAGTATAGTTATTACATCAACCTTGTAATTGGAGGACAAAGTAATAGAAATGTGTGTATCAACTTGAACTCATTTCTCATTGATTTTCAAATTTTAATTAGAAATTGAAAGGTTCAATTTTAAGATTCATTTCTGTCTTCTGAAACCGCTTTCGACATTTATCCAACATATTAGCCCAGCAGATACATTTCTGAAATCTTCAAGATGTTTCCTAATCACACAAAAAAACGAATGATGATATCATATTTGCAGGAGTCATGACACCCATTTGTGTACACTGATTTAAAACCATATTTTCCGTTCGCATTTGGTAGACTGGGACAACAGGTTAGATAAACTGAGCCATTATTAAAGCCCTAAATGTACACCAATGAATGACAATGCAAGTCAATTTATGTGATTAGGAAACATCTGAGGATTTCAGAAATGTATCATGTTTTGGGCTAATATGTTGTATAGATGTCTGACAAGGTTACAGAAGACAGAAATGCAAAAAGTGTCCCACTTTTTCTGAATTCACTATAATATGTCACAGGCCGGCTCATAGCCTGTGGCAAAAATGAGGGGACGCGAACAACAGGTATTGGCCAATTAAAAAATGTTCTTTATTGTAAACAAAACTATTAACTTTAAACTAAGAAAAAGGAATGAGGTGTGGAAGTATCATAATGTTGCCACACCTTGGTCTTAGTATTTTGTGTTTTCTTTAATTATTTGTTCAGGCCAGGGTGTGACATGGGTTTATTGTGTTGTCGTATTGGGGTTTTTGTAGGCATTGGGATTGTGGCTGATTAGGGGTGTGTCTAGCATAGGCTTGGCTGCCTGAGGCGGTTCTCAATCAGAGTCAGGTGATTCTCGTTGTCTCTGATTGGGAACCATATTTAGGTAGCCTGGGTTTTACTGTGTATTTTCTGGGTGATTGTTCCTGTCTATGTGTTTGCACCAGATAGGGCTGTTTCGGTTTTCACTTTTCATTATTTTGTAGTTTCCGCTTGTATTGTTTTTTCCTTCATTAAAATTATATTATGAATCATCATCACGCTGCATTTTGGTCCGATCCTTGTTCTACCTCTTCGTCAGAGGAGGAGATAGAAGAAAGCCATTACAGAATCACCCACCACACCCGGACCGAGCGGCGTGGTAACAGGCAGTGACAGCAGGAGCAGCGAAAGGAGGAATGGACATGGGAAGACGTGTTGGATGGCAAAGGTTGTTACACTTGGGAGGAGATACTGGCCGGAAGAGATCGCCTCCCATGGGAACAGGTGGAGGCATTTAGGAGAGCAGAGGCAGCCGGAGATAAAAGCCGACGATACGAGGGAACACGGTTGGCAAGGAAGCCCGAAAAGCAGCCCCAAAAATTTATTGGGGGGGGGCTCAGGGAGAGAGTGGCAGAGTCAGGAGTCAGACCTGAGCCAACTCTCCCTGTTAATCGTGAGGAGCAGCGATCAAAGGACTTCTGGACTTGGGAAGAGATATTGGACGGAAAAGGACCCTGGGCACAGCCTGGTGAATATCGACGTTCCAAAGAAGAACTGGAGGCGGCGAGAGCGGAGAGGCGCTGGTATGAAGAGGCAGCACGGCGACGCGGATGGAAGCCTGAGAGTCACCCCCAAAAATTTATTGGGGGGGCTCACAGGGAGTATGGCGATGCCAGGTAGGAGACCTGCGCAAACTCCCTGTGCTTACCGGGGGGCTAAAGAGACCGGGCAGGTACCGTGTTATGCTAGTGAGCGCACGGTGTCTCCAGTGCGGGTGCATAGCCCGGTACGGTACATACCAGCTCTTCGTATTAGCCGGGCTAGAGTGGGCATCGAGCCAAGTAAGGTTGGGCAGGCTCGGTGCTCAAGAGCTCCAGTGCGCCTGCACGGTCCGGTCTATCCAGAGCCACCTCCACACACCAGTCCTCCAGTGGCAGCTCCCCGCACCAGGCTTCCTGTGCGTGTCCTCGATCCAGTACCACCAGTTCCAGCACCACGCACCAGGCCTTCAGTGCGCCTCGCCTGTTCAGCACAGCCAGAGCCTTCCTTCCCTCTAGCGCTGCCGGAGCCTCCCGCCTGTTCAGCACAGCCAGAGCCATCCTTCCCTCTAGCGCTGTCGGAGCCTCCCGCCTGTTCAGCGCAGCCAGCGTTTTCTTCCTCTCCTGCGCTGTCGGAGTCTCCCGCCTGTTCAGCGCTTCCAGAGCCTTCCTCCTCTACAGCGCTGCCGGAGCCTCCTGCCTGTTCAACGCAGCCAGAGCTGCCAGTCTGCATGGAGCTGCCAGTCTGCATGGAGCGGCCAGAGCTGTCAGTCTGCATGGAGCGGCCAGAGCTGCCAGGTTGCATGGAGCAGCCAGAGCCGCCAGTCTGCATGGAGCCGCCAGTCTGCATGGAGCTGCCAGTCTGCATGGAGCTGCCAGTCTGCATGGAGCTGCCAGTCTGCATAGAGCGGCCAGAGCTGTCAGTCTGCATGGAGCAGCCAGAGCTGCCAGGTTGCATGGAGCAGCCAGAGCTGCCAGTCTGCATAGAGCTGCCAGTCTGCATGGAGCAGCCAGAGCTGCCAGTCTGCATGGAGAAGCCAGAGCTGTCAATCTGCATGGAGCAGCCAGAGTTGCCAATCTACATGGAGCAGCCAGAGCTGTCAGTCTGCATGGAGCAGCCAGAGCAGCTAGATGCGCCAGTCAGCCATGATCTTCCAGATCTGCCAGTCAACCAGACTCTTCCAGATCTGCCAGTCAACCAGACTCTTCCAGATCTGCCAGTCAACCAGACTCTTCCAGATCTGCCAGTCAACCAGACTCTTCCAGATCTGCCAGTCAACCAGACTCTTCCAGATCTGCCAGTCAACCAGACTCTTCCAGATCTGCCAGTCAACCAGACTCTTCCAGATCTGCCAGTCAACCAGACTCTTCCAGATCCGCCAGCCAGCCAGGATCTGCCGGAGCCAACTACCTGCCTGAGCTTCATCTCAGTACTGGGCTTCCTCTCAGTACTGGGCTTCCCCTCAGTCCCGGGCTTCCCCTCAGTCCCGGGCTTCCCCTCAGTCCCGGGCTTCCCCTCAGTCCCGGGCTTCCCCTCAGTCCCGAGCTTCCCCTCAGTCCAGTGGGGTTCTGGGTGAGGACTACGAGGTCATGGTCGGCGGCGAGGGTGGACTATCCCAGGACGCAAGGGGGAGGAACTAAGACATTTATGGAGTGGGGTCCACGTCCTGAGCCAGAGCTGCCACCATGGACAGACGCCCACCTGGACCCTCCCTATGGTTTTGAGGTGCGTCCGGGAGTCCGCACCTTGGGGGGGGTTCTGTCACGCCTTGGTCTTAGTATTTTGTGTTTTCTTTAATTATTTGTTCAGGCCAGGGTGTGACATGGGTTTATTGTGTTGTCGTATTGGGTTTTTTGTAGGCATTGGGATTGTGGCTGATTAGGGGTGTGTCTAGCATAGGTTTGGCTGCCTGAGGTGATTCTCAATCAGAGTCAGGTGATTCTCGTTGTCTCTGATTGGGAACCATATTTAGGTAGCCTGGGTTTTACTGTGTATTTTGTGGGTGATTGTTCCTGTCTATGTGTTCGCATCAGATAGGGCTGTTTTGGTTTTCACTTTTCATTATTTTGTAGTTTCCGCTTGTATTGTTTTTTCCTTCATTAAAATTATATTATGAATCATCATCACGCTGCATTTTGGTCCGATCCTTGTTCTACCTCTTTGTCAGAGGAGGAGATAGAAGAAAGCCGTTACAAATGTAAAGTGCATGGATGCGTGAATCTGTGTGTGTGAATGACTGAGTGAAAACTATGCAAAACTACAAAAGAACAAACAAAACAGGTTCATATCTGGAGGAGCAGAGAGGGAGAGGTGATTAGTGACAGTTTAAATACTCTGATCCCAGGTGACTCCAATCACTAACGACCCTCTGCCTGCAGGAGGAACCGCCCCTGCAATGCAGAGGAGGAGCCGTGACAAATAACAGTACAAATAACAGTAGTCAATGCTTGACTTGGACTGAAATAGGTTCTGGTACTCATTTTGGGTGCAGGTACTGTTTATATTTAAGTGCAGGAGCTCCATAATATGACATAATAATTTAATAATGACCTATGAAGAGGAACAGGAGTTCAAGCAGTAGAACATTTTGAGGTGCCGGTACTCAGCACTGGTGAGTTCCTGCCAAAATCAAGCACTGACAGTACTACAAGAAAAAATGAACAGGTTATAGTACTACAAGAACCAGAGCCGGGATGTAAACCAGAGCCAAATGTAAACTGGATCTCTTTCCTGCAATGGAAAAGCATATAAGTCTGTCCCAATTTAGCTACTCCATGCTGTTAGTAAAGCGGGGCAACTAAAAAAATGACAGAATTACAAAATGTAAACATAATATTGGCATTTTTGTATTTTGATGCACCAGTATAAGTATACACATTTACATCACAATTTGGCACAGTGCATTATTTATGACAGTTTTATAACCTTAACATCATAATGGAAAAAAAGCTGTCACTGATCTTACTGTGTGCTTCAGGGGCGTGCTTCCTGTTTTAAGCTTACTCTGTCCCTCTGTATGATGTCACGCCAATAAAGTGAGGCGATTTTGATCATGTGGTTTCTCTGCAAGGGCTTAATAATAATGTTTTTGATTTTCTCTTGTCAGACCAATAAATAAACATGCCAGGATTAAGCTGTCACAGTTCTTATGATATCCCCCTCTTCCTGAATTGACCCTATCTTAGAATTTAATGGGAATATTATTTTTGATTTATGCAATATATTAAACATGGACTCAATTCAGTCATTTTTATTTCAATATTATAGGCCTATAGGCCAAATATACTACATGACCAAAGGTATGTGGACACCTGCTTGTCGAACATCTCATTCCAAAATCATGGACATTAATATGGAGTTGGTCTCCCCTTTGCTGCTATAATAGCCTGCACTCTTCTGGGAAGGCTTTCCACTAGATTATGGAAAATTCCTGCGGGACTTGTTTCCATTCAGCCACAAAAGCATTAGTGAGGTCGGACACTGATGTTGGCCGATTAGGCCTGGCTCGCAGTCTGCGTTCCAATTCACCCTAAAAGTGTTCGTCGGGGTTGAGGTCAGGGTTCTGTGCAGGCCAGTCAAGTTCTTCCACACCAGTCTCGACAAACCATTTCTGTATGGAATACGTCACGTCACAACAACAACACTTACAGTTGATCGGCAGCTCTAGCAGGGCAGAAATTTGATGAACTGACTTGTTGGAAAGGTGGCATCATGTGACATGCCACGTTAAAAGTCACTGAGCTATTCAGTAAGGCCATTCTACTGCCAATGTTTGTCTATTGAGATTGCATGGTTGTGCGCTCAATTTTATACACCTGTCAGCAACGGGTGTGTCTGAAATAGCCAAATCCACTAATTTGAAGGTGTGTCCACATACTATTATATATACTGTATAATGTATGTCTGAGACTATAATGTATAATCTTATGCCTTGATTTCAAACGTTAAAGAAGGAATGTTTATCGATTGTTGATAAATCGACAACATTTTTAAAAAGCATTTAAAAAAATACACGGCTAAATATTATTTTTCGCTACAGCACTGAAAATGAATAGTTTGAAAAAAATTGACGGGTTGGGTAAGAAAAATATTTTTCTTTAACCAACGCTTCAACGATTAACATTAACTGTAACCTATACATATAATGTTTATATTGTTTGATGAAAATGTGATAAACGCTGTAAACATGTGATGCCTCTACACGGTCAATTGAAAAAGTAGACGTAACTGCAAAATTGTTTCTAAATGTCTCTCGGAATAAAAGGAACATGTGTGATGGGGTGGGCAGAGACGAGAGAGATAGCGGGAGGAGGGAAAGAGATAGGGAGCGAAAGAGAGAGGGGGAGAGAGAGAGAGAGGAAGGAGGGGTTTCTATGAGTCCACGTCGTCCCTCTAATTAGCTCACAGTGTCTGTAAAATAAATCAGTGTAGTGGCTTCACCCCCGCTCAACTGCAGCACGCGCCCCTTAACCTGCTCCTAGCGCGCCAAAACAGAAGGGTCCGCGCGATCTACCTTGACATAAACTGAGGCGCGCAATTGTCACGAGGAGCGCACTATAAATGTTTGGTGTTTTCGACAAGTCAGTAAAGTGAGAAAGAGTAAGAGTAAAAATAAAGAAAGACAAAGAACTTTCCGATATTAAGATATCCTTGTCACTTTTACGCACTTGGCGAGGTTGACTTGAAGCGAGACCTAAACTTACCGACCAAGAGGGACTGGTGGGAAATAGCAGTCTCCCAAGAACGTCCGGTCGTGTGTGTCAATTCAGAGAGACGACCAAGTGAGCGAGAAGGCATAAAATCTCGGCGCGAGGATGATGTCCTACATTAAGCAACCCCATTACGCCATGAACGGGTTAAACATGCCTGGGATGGACCTGCTACACACCACGGCTGGATACCCATGTGAGTATAGCAATACTACCACTTTTTTTTCTCATTACCAATGTTTTTTTATTTGTTTTTTTTATAGCCTACATTGGCCAAAGATGAACGCGGCTCATGCGTAAAACAGTGGGCAATGCATGCTTAAAGTCCATGCACCATGAATTTTTCAACCCCGTTAATAATGTATTACAACATAACATAGCTTACTAATAACAATAACTACAACAACAACAAGAATAATATCAACATTATCAATAATAATAGATTATTCTGTGACTGGTTCCATGACAATAACCTATTCAACAAAGGGTAGGCTAGTGTCAGGTAACAGCGATTCCTAATCAAAAAGAAAATATGAAATAATTGTGAGCATTGAAAAGAATAGAGAATTAAACGAAAACCATATCTATAGACAATGATGACAGTTAGGCTAAACCTAGTCCAAATTGGCTAAATGTGAGAGTAGCCCGGTCCTTTACAGTCGGCTATGCATTTCTCGGTCAAAATGTTTATTTTTGCATCTGCCATTACCATCATCACCAGTTGTATCACCTGTTCAACTTGCAGACAGACAGACAATCACCATTTAGCCTAACACACATCTTCCCATATATGGGCACAGTTTTTAAGTCATGAAATGATTCGTTTTCACATAGACCTGAATTTTCCTATAGTTTTTTTTCTTTGGCCTTTTTCTATTACTAGGCTAATACCTGCTATGACTATTTTTTTTACTATGAATATCTCAAAATACCATAATGATCATAGAAACTATATGACTGCACAATTACTTATTGTCTTATAGAGAGGTGTCATGGGGAGGTACGAAATCAATACCACTGTTATCAACACATATACAAACCCTTTCCAATGAACTGTAGGCCTAATGAAATGCAATGTGAATGTCAATCACTTTGAGCACTGAGGAGTGCTGCTGTCCATTAATGCCATTCCATCATTACCATTATTATCACACAGTCTCTGTGTCTCTGGATTTCTCAGCCACCCCACGAAAGCAGCGTCGCGAGCGCACCACCTTCACACGCACTCAGCTGGATATCCTGGAGTCCTTGTTCTCCAAGACCCGCTACCCCGACATCTTCATGAGGGAAGAGGTGGCCCTCAAGATCAACCTCCCCGAGTCACGCGTACAGGTACGGTGTAATGTGAATATATATAAAATATTTAGTCAGACATGGCTCTATCTATAAGTGGTTCTAGTCTCATCTTCTCGTCTCACCAACAGGTGTCTATATGACAATGTAATGGTTTAGAAGTACATTGAGAGTAGGCCTATGCAGGTTATGCAGTTAGTGCAATTTACATCTATGCATGTTATCAATCGGGGCTACTTTCAAGTTATAACAACATGGACAGTTGAAGAAATACCTACACAATCGAAACAGTGTTACAATATTGTTGTTGTGGTAAAAAAAAATGGCGTCCACCTTCATAGGTAAGAGAGTGCTCTCAGATGGAAGAATACAATTCACCAGTATTGTGGTAAGGACTGTAGAAGGACATGTACTGAATGCTCTGTACAGATACATCCCCCACCTGTGACAGTTTGGCTCACAGTTCTATCTGGTACAAAAACTGGTTTTGACAGTTGCATTATATCACAGAGTATAGGTGCACATTGGCATAGTGACAGATATATCAACAATGATGTAGTAACATAGTGCCATCTTCCTACCAAACAACTTACTATCACCATCACAGTTTTTCCACATATTGTCTGTCTCTATGCTAAGTAGCTGCGTTGTGTGTCTCTGTTTCTGCAGGTGTGGTTCAAAAACCGCCGCGCCAAGTGCCGCCAACAGCAGCAGCAGAGCAGCGGCCAGTCCAAGCCCCGCCCGCCCAAAAAGAAGACGTCGCCCGCCCAAGACCAGCCCAGCGCCGGCCCAGACCCCTCAGCCAACAACCCCTCTGGTTCCTACAGCCCCTCCTCAGCCCCATCGGGCCCCTCCCTGCCGCCCAGCGGCAACAACCCTGGCAATGCAGCCGTCTCCATCTGGAGCCCGGCCATCTCACCACTCCCTGACCCTCTGGCCTCTTCGGCGCCCTGCATGCAGCGGCCCTCTGCCTACCCAATGAGCTACGGCCAGCCGCAGGCCTACGCCCAGGGCTATGCCCAGGGCTATGCCGGCACCTCCTCCTACTTCACGGGCCTGGACTGCGGCGCCTACCTGTCGCCCATGCATTCGCAGCTGTCGGCTAGCGGTGCCCTCAGCCCCATCACCGTGCCCTCAATGGGGGGTTCGCTGAGCCAGTCACCCGCCTCGCTCTCCTCCCAGGGCTACGGCACAGCCGCCTCGCTGGGCTTCACCTCCGTCGATTGCCTGGACTACAAAGACCAGCAGGCCTGGAAGCTGGGCTTTAGCACCATGGACTGCCTGGACCACAAAGACCAGAATTCCTGGAAGTTCCAGGTGCTGTAGAGAGAGTGGGAAGAAGAAGAAAAAGAAGAAGAAGAAGAAGAAGAGGGAGAAGTTGTGAATGAATAAGGCTCTCGCCAGATATACAGTACAATCAAATACAATCAAATGATTCTGACTGAACACTTGTTTTTTTCTCTCTGTTTCTCGTTTGTATGCTTGGTTTTTACAACCCCTGTAGAATGTGTTTTCTATTCAGGGGAGAGAGGAGAAGAGAGACCAGTGGACATTATTGATCCCTCCTGACTGCAGGATATCAGGTCCATTTACTTTCTCATACAGTAGAAGGGAAGGATGCCCCTGAGGATCATACTACTGTATGGGAAAGACTCGCAGCTAGAAACTGATTTAAACACACGCCATGGTTCAGATGCATTGATTGGTCTGTGATGGAAAGACATCCTCAAGAGAATTCTACTGATACAACCACGCTAAACTCAATCGTTCCTCTGATGTTTTTTCTGCTGTTGATGGCTTGAGTTTTGTTTTCAAGAAACACAACAATAGATCAAATTTACAGAGCTTTGATACTCTCTTAGTCTCTCGCTTTTTTTGTTCTGAAAGACCGTCAGTGTTAATTTGAGTTTAGTCATTGTTATTCTATGTTACAATTTAGATTTTCATTTGGTTACTTTTAGGCTTTTGGAGCTAACGTGTTACTATGGTGTTAGGCTAGCATCATTGCTATTATATTTTGATGGAGAAAAAAAATGGTATGTTTTGTTGTGTGAAATATTAGAGCTAACTTTTAATCTACATTTATGCCCAGCAGACATTTTGGTTTCACAATTTAAAGGAAGTGATCAGGTTTTTTGCATTCAAACGTACTGTACATCATGTATTGGTATTCAGAATCAAAATTTGTTCAGTTCAAGGACATGACTGACCCCGAACTAAACAAGTGACCAGTTAACTTCTGAGGATAACAGTCACCATGTTGTTAGTTCGTTAGCTATGGTTTCTATTGTGTTTCTTAACCGTTTCTGTCGTGTTTCCACCTTGGCCCACATGGCTCTCCAGTGCATCTTGCTATCGGTTATTTTTGCTCATCTGATTCTAGAGTGGCTCAATCCTCTTACCCTCCCTTCAGCAATGTCCTAAGTGAATTAGTCAGGATTACCCCTCTGTCTCTCTTTCCTTCTCTCTATCTCCCCATCCTTCTTTCTGTCACCATCTTTCTGTCTTTTTCCCATTTCTGTAACTCTTTATTCTCTCTCCCTCTGTCTCTTTCCCCACCTCTGCCTCTCACTTCTCACTTTCCCTCAGTCAGTGAGTGACATATAACAAGAGGAAAACTGCTGATGCACAACCAAGTTTCAAAATTGCACCTTGAGTATTCTACTATTCTAACTTTCAACAGTAAATTGAGACCCTGATTGAGTTCCGAAAATGTTTTTATTTTATTTTTTTTAAGTACAGAGGTCCGGACCTCAGTGTCCTCATATGTAGCTACGACCTTGGTCTCTTTCCCTGTTTGTTTGTCTCTCCGTCTACATGTCTCTCAATCTTCTGCACCAATGGTCTCAATCACTTCTCTTCTCTCTGAACAGGCAAAGTATACCATATACTCTATAAAAAGGTTGACGCCCTTGATGATAATGCTATATGGAAAAGACTTAACTAGAAACTAATTTGAAACACTCAGGCCATGGTTAAAACATATTAATTCAAACTCTGCTATCATGGAGGACAATGTAATTACTTCCCCTTTCTTTCCTTCCACTAATGTCTCAATGTCAAAAAAACAATCAAGGCTTGGGGTACAGTACCTTCTTCCTATGTGCAACCCCTCCCCTCCAGCACATCTCTTCACCCCCATCCCTACCAGTGTCTTACCCCCCTTTTGCCTCCCTCCACACACCCACTACTCCACCTCACCCTCCTCCCTTGACAACCCAGTAATCCCTTGTTGACCTGGTTACATGCCATGTAATTTGACTTCAAGTGGAAATTTGTGTGTGTGTATACTTGTATGTGAGTGTTTGTGAGTACAACATGTGTACGTGATGTGTATGCCGTGTGTGTGTGTGTATGTCATAACAGAGATGGGCACTGAGTTTATTGAGGTACTCTGCAGCAATGCTCCTATCAATGCTCCTATCGTTGCACATAAGAAGTCTTCATTACGAATGTGTGTTGGAATCTAGACTCAGCAAAAGACAGATTCCATAACATATTTGACAGTGTCTGGAGATAACTAGATTTCTCATGTGGTGACAGGTTAACAATTTGGTACTTTAAGTTTGGACAAATGGGGACTCTAAAAATAAATACATAACCTATTCATTTATAGAATAACTTTATTTTTCAGAGAGCAGCAAACTTCAATGCATCTAACAATGTTGGGAATGAATAACATAGGAGTGCATTTGCCATTTTCCTCAACTGATGAAGTGTTCATTTGAACACAAGCATTATACAGTATAGTATTTAGACGTAAAGGGGAAACTAGAGAGATTTCCATAGCGCACTGAATACGCACACGACATACCCACTCAACTCGCTGGGTTAATCCCACTCCGCGCCACGTTAATCCCTCTGCCCTCCCTCTCTGTGGTCTGATTGGTTAATCCCTGCCCTCTCTGTCTCTGTCTGCATCCTGATTGGTTAATCTCTTTCAGAGGGTGCAGTGCGGTTGTAATCTGCTGGTCGTCAGCACAGATAGTTTCAGATAGACAGACATGTTGCCGGTAATCTCTAAAAGGAGCAGATGTGGTGGGGGAGGGATGGAGCAAGGGAGGGAGGGATGGAGAGCAGCACCCAGCAGACCTTGGGGAAGGTGAACATAGAGACACACAGCGTTCCTTATTATATCCCAATGTGGGTCGTTTTCATTAGCTGCCAAAGTGAAGCAAACAGACACAAGGTGAAGAATACCTGAAGAAAAACAAAATCTGTTGCAAAGTGTTTTAAAATGTTTCCCATTTTGTGCCCTGATGAACATGACCCTGGCCAACCAAGACCGTTCCCAACTCTTCTCTCTGAAGTATACTTACAAACTCAAAACCCTAAACCACATAAGACCAAAATGACCAATTCACGACCCCTTAAAGTAATGCATTTCTTTCTCTTTAGGGCATAAGGGAACACAAACACTTAGTCACATCAGTTTCATATTTTGAGTCCAAGTTTACATACACCGTTTTTCACAATTCCTGACATTTAATCCTAATAAAAATTCCCTCTTAGGTCAGTTAGGATCACCACTTTATTTTAAGAATGTTGAAATGTCAATAATAGTAGAGAGAATTATTCATTTCAGATTTTATTTATTTGTAACGCTCGTCGAAATGGGTAGACCAAGGCGCAGCGTGATTTGGGTTCATCATAATTTATTAGAATGAGAACCAGCAACAAAAACAAAAAGAGAAACAAACAAACAAACGTACAGCCTAGTAGGGCTCAAAAGCAACAATACAAAAACAAGATCCCACAAATAACAGGTGGGAAAAGGCTACCTAAATATGATCCCCAATCAGAGACAACGATAGACAGCTGCCTCTGATTGGGAACCATACCAGGCCAACATAGATATACAAAAACTAGACTATACATATAAATAATAAACTAGAACACCCCCCAGTCACACCCTGGCCTACTCCACCATAGAAAATCAAGGCTTACTCTGGTCAGGACGTGACATTCTTTCATCACATTCCCAGTGGGTCAGAAGTTTATATACACTCAATTAGTATTTGGTAGCATTGCCTTTAAATTGTTTAACTTGGGTCAAATGTTTCGGGAGCCTTCATCAAGCTTCCCACAATAAGTTGGGTGAATTTTGGCCCATTCCTCCTGACAGAGCTGGTGTAACTGAGTCAGGTTTGTAGGCCATCTTGCTCGCACACGCTTTTTCAGTTCTGCCCACAAATTTTTTATGGGATTGAGGTCAGGGCTTTGTGATTGCCTCTTCAATACCTTGACTTTGTTGTCCTTAAGCCATTTTGCCACAAATTTGGAAGTATGCTTGGGGTCATTGTTAATTTGGAAAACCCATTTGCGACCACGCTTTAACTTCCTGACTGATGTCTTGAGATGTTGCTTCAATATATCCACATAATTTTCCTACCTCATGATGCCATCTATTTTGTGAAGTGCACCAGTCCCTCCTTCAGCAAAGCACCCCCACAACATGATTCTGCCACCCCCATGCTTCACGGTTGGGATGGTGTTCTTCGGCTTGCAAGCCTCCCCCTTTTTCCTCCAAACAAAACGATGGTCATTATGGCCAAACAGTTCTATTTTTGTTTCATCAGACCATCAGGACATTTCTCCAAAAAGTACGATCTTTGTCCCCATGTGCAGTTGCAAACCCTAGTCTGGCTTTTTTATGGCGGTTTTGGAGCAGTGGCTTCTTCCTGGCTGAGCGGCCTTTCAGGTTATGTATATATAGGCCCCCTTTTTCTGTGGATATAGATACGTTTGTACCTGTTTCCTCCAGCATCTTCACAATGTCCTTTGCTGTTGTTCTGGAATTGATTTGCACTTTTCACACCAAAGTGCGTTTATCTCTAGGAGACAGAACACGTCTTCTTCCTGAGCGGTAATGACGGCTGCATGGTCCCATGGTGTTTATACTTGAGTACTATTGTTTGTACAGATCAACTTGGTACCTTCAGGCGTTTGGAAATTGCTCCCAAGAATGAACCAGACTTGTGGAGGTCTACAAATTTTTTTCTATGGTCTTGGCTGATTTCTTTTGTTTTCCCCATGATGTCAAGCAAAGAGGCACTAAGTTTGAAGGTAGGCCTTGCAATACATCCATAGGTACACCTCCTATTGACTCAAATGATTTTAATTAGCCTATCAGAAGGTTCTAAAGCTATGACATAATTTTCTGTAATTTTCCAAGCTGTTTAAAACCACAGTCAACTTAGTGTATGTAAACTTCTGACCCACTGGAATTGTGATACAGTGAATTATTAGTGAAATAATCTGTAAACAATTGTTTGAAAAATGTCTTGTGTCATGCACAACATAGATGTCCTAACCTACTTGCCAAAGCTATAGTTTGTTAACAAAAAAATTGTGGGGTGGTTGAAAAACTAGTTTTAATGACTTAAGTGTATGTAAACCTCTGACTTCAATTGTACATAAACCCTTATAAAACTGTTTTTTTAATATTGTAAAGCAATGGTCACTGACCATGGTCATTGGAGAGCTAGTGGACGTGGAGGGTTTAGCTCCAGCCCAACACAAGTCTACTTCATTCAGTTTATCGAGACCTTGAGTTTATAAGCTCTATCAGGTATTTTGGTGCTGTGTTCGGCTGGAGCAAACCCCTGCATACCACTGTAACTGCAGGACCAATGTGATATTCATTAGTAACAAATGGTTTTGCAACAGAAAATGAAGCCTTAGTGAATACAATATAATTGCTATACTTTGGTGTAGTCAGTGATGCATCTATATATTACCATTTGAGTTTCCATTTTATACTTTTTAAAACCATGTCTATCTTTATTTCCCAAACACAATTCAATACAATGACAATACTTTTAAGCATATTTTGACACAGGCTTAACACCTATTATACAGTTTTAACATAAGCCTCATATCCCAGCGATAATGGCTTGCATTACATCTGGGGGGAAAAACACTTATATTTGCTCAAATTGCCATTGGCTCAACCATTGTCTCAACATACCCTCAATTTACCCCAAGGCAAACATTTTGACTATATTAGCCCACACAGCTACAACTGTGCTGAATCTACTGCTGTTCAACTTCTCCACCCTCTGGTTCGGCATTACAAGAACTAGGAAAGAAAACAGGCCTGTCTACCTGTATGCACACAGATCTCTGATACAGTGCCTTCAGAAAGTATTCGCACCCATTGACTTTTCCCAAATTTTGTTGTGTTATGGCCTGAATTTAAAATGGATTAAATTGAGATGTTTTTGTCACTGGCCTACACACAATACCCCATAATGTCAAATTGGAATTGTGTTTTTTTTTTTTTTTTTTTTTTTACATTGAATTAAAAATGAAAAGCTGAAATTCTTGAATCAAGTATTTCATCCCTTTGTTATGGCAAGCCTAAATAAGTTCATCAATTGCATGGACTCACTCTGTGTGGAACAATAGTTTAACATGATTTTTGAATGACTACCTCATCTCTGTACCCCACACATACAATAATCTGTAAGGTCCCTCAGTCGAGCAGTAAATCAATACACCCAGTCCCTATAAAGATAGTCGTCCTTCCTAACTCAGTTGCCAGAGAGGAAGGAAACCACCCAGGCTTAAAGAAGTGACTTTAAAATAGTTACAGAATTTAATTGCTATGATAGGAGAAAACTGAGGATGGATCAACAACATTGTAGTTACTCCTCAATGCTAACCTAATTGACAGAGTGAAAAGAAGGAAACTTGTACAGCATAAAAATATCCCAAAACATGCATCCTGTTTGTAACAAGGCACTAAAGTAATACTGCAACAAATGTGGCAAAGCAATTCACTTGTTGTCCTGAATACAAAGTGTTATGTTTGGGGCAAATCCAATACAACACATAATTGAACCACTTTCCATATTTCAAGCATAGTGGTGTTTGCATCATGTTATGAGTATGCTTGTATTCGTTAAGGACTGGGGAGATTTTCAGGATAAAAAATTTACGGAAAGGAGTTAAGCACAGTCAAAATTCTACTGGTTTCACATGCAAACAGCAGTTGGTTTCTATAATGACATTCCATGAGAGCAACATTACTTTTTAAAAACATGAATTGAAGCTTTGCCATTTGTTTGCCTGCAAAAACACAAGTTCTATGTCCTTGTTTTTTTTGGTTATGATAGGGTAATCTAGTTGTATCTAGAAGTTATATTCTTTCAAATCAAGAGGTAGCCCACTGGAATGTTTCATCAATCAAAATCGTACAACTCTTACAGACTATGCACACAACAAGCAAAGAGTGAAACATTGGTAGAAAAGGAAACTGACAGACACTTATTTTGTGTAACATCTATTTATTACCACCATAATATGAGAAATTTGGAAAATACAAAGATCAGCTTAAACATCTGAAAATCTTGAGGAATAAGAACAAATATAAGAAAACAAACATGTTATATTGCTTATCACAAATTGAGGAAACTGACCGATTGAATGGTCAGATCTATAATGAACAAAAATATAAAGGCAACATGCAGTGTTGGTCCCATGTTTCATGAGCTGAAATAAAAGATCCCAGAAATGTTCATATGCACAAAAAACTTCTCTCAAATTGTGTGCAAAAATTTGTTTACATCCCTGTTAGTGAGCATTTCTCTTTTGCCAAGATAATCAATCCACCTGACAGGCGTGGCATATCAAGAAGCTGATTAAACAGCATGATCATTACACAGGTGCATCTTGTGCTGGAGCAATAAAAGGCCATTCTAAAATGTTTAGTTTTGTCACACAACACAATGCCACAGATGTCTCAAGTTGAGCGTGCAATTGGCATTCTGACTTCAGCAATGTCCACAAGAGCTGTTGCCAGAAAATTGAATGCTAGTTTTTCTACTATAAGCCGCATCCAATGTTGTTTTAGAGAATTTGGCAGTACGTCCAAATGTCCTCACAGCCACAGACCTTGTGTAACCACGCCAGCCCAGGACCTCCATCCACATTCAGCTTCTTCACCTGTGGGATCGCCCGAGAGCAGCACCCGGACAGCTGATGAAACAGTATTTATGTCTGTAATAAAGCCCCTTTGTTGGGAAAAACTCATGCTGAATAGCTGGGCCTGGCTCTCCAGTGGGTGGGCCTGGCTCCCAAGTAGATCTATGCCCTCAGGGCTGCACCCCCCCAGTCAAGTGAAATCCATAGATTAGGGCCTAATGAACTGATTTCAATTGACTGATTTCCTTGTATGAGCAGTAACACTGTAAAATCTTTGACATTTTTGCATGATAAGTTTATATTTTTGTTCAGTATACAAAGGAAGTGAGAGAAAGTCAGAAAATAACCCAAACTTGAAGAGTAACTCTCGCTACTACAAAGTCAACTCATACTGGTGTAACAACTCTAATGCCGAACAGAACTAACCTTAAGAGGAGATAGGGTAAAGAGATTGAGAATAGTATCATGGATAATGACAGATTAATAGTGAGAAAAAGCTAAATAGGAGGGGGGCTGGTATATATCACCCCCATGTGGCTGCCATTGGAACAGTAGCTCTTATGAAACCGAGCTCTTTCTGATTGGTTTAAAAATAATTCTGTAAAAACAGAAGTTTGCCAAACTTCAATCACTTCGTTTTTTCTTATTATTATTTTGATGTCTCTGGCAGTAGTCAAAAGAAAAGGTGTATATGTATGAATTATATATATATTAAAAAAAATAGACACAATATCCACAATGATAGTAATCATCAATTATTTTTAAGTAACCAAGATGATACTTGTTTGCTGTTGAATACAATTTGCTTAGCTGATCAGAGCTCACACACACACCAACAGCCCTGGGGTTAGTTTTAGTAGCACCCTGCTGTGGAAGTTGCCACTCCCCTTAAGCAGACTAGCCCCCGGGCGACACCCTTCTGGTCTGCCCACCTGTGCATGTGAGTGAGTTTTATTTTATGAGAGCTGAGGACGCACAAACCTGTGTGTGTGTGTCTGATCAGCGACACCTACTACATGCACGAAAAAGGTACCCTAAAACATCTGCTGAAGACAAAAACTATGAGAGACGAGACTTTTCAACACGTTTCTCTCATCATAATCACGGTTACTCTAAAGACTACCAAGAAGAAAACAGGCAGAGGGGGCTGGGGGGTGAGATGGAAGGGCGGGGCGAAATGAGGGAGTTAGGACGGTGAGAGATAAAGAAACAAAGAGAATAGAGGTGAAACATTAAAGAGAAAAAGGAAAGGAGGGCGGGCGGGCAGGCTAAGCACGCTCCCCACGGATGCGACGTGCCAGCTGGATGTCTTTGGGCATGATGGTGACACGCTTGGCATGGATGGCACACAGGTTGGTGTCCTCAAACAGACCCACCAGGTATGCCTCGCTGGCCTCCTGCAGACAGACAGAGAGAAGAAATGTCACACACACACGTATATGCATAAGTCAGCACACAAAAAATTATTTGAGCATGTTGTTTTGTTACCGTGTGTGTAGTAGGCCAATTAGGACAGGATCTGGATTAAGGGGACAGAGCTTCACATACACACACACAGCCACTGACCTGCAGGGCTCCGATCGCTGCACTCTGGAAGCGCAGGTCGGTTTTGAAGTCCTGAGCGATCTCCCTCACCAGGCGCTGGAAGGGCAGCTTGCGGATCAGCAGCTCAGTGGACTTCTGGTACCGACGGATCTCACGCAGGGCCACGGTGCCGGGCCTGGAACCAACACAGTCAGTATGACTGGGGGGGTAATTATATTCTACTATAGTACTTCATCAATCATTTCCCCATGCTGAATTCTACTGGTCGTGTCTGGCCGTGCTAATTTAAAAAAAATATATAATAATTGTACCATTATTTAACTAGGCAAGTCAGTTAAGAACACATTTTTACTTTCAATGACAGCCTAGGAACAGTGGGTTAACTGCCTTGTTCAGGGGCAGAACGACAGATTTTTACCTCGTCAGCTCAGGGATTTGATCTTGCAACCTTTCTTTACTAGTCCAACGCTCTAACTCCTAGGCTACCTGCCGCCCCAAATACTGAGTGGTGACGTTTACCAGCAATCACTGCTTAGTTATAAGGCTTGTGGATCTGCTCATTGAAAACATTAGCTGCGTCTGAAACGGCACCTTATACCCTATGGGTTCAGGTCAAAAGTAGTACACTATAAAGGGAATATGGTGCCATTTTGAACACACCAAGTGACCAATTGGAGTGTCAAGTCATTTCCACACCAATATGAATTGGTACCACCTCTGTGGTTTCACACAAGCTTTATATGTCATAATGGGACTGTATCGCTAGCAGACAGTGGTGGAAAAAGTATCGTACTGTCATACTTGAGTAAAAGTAAAGATACCCTAAAAGAAAATTACTCAAGTAAAAGTCATCCAGTAAAATTGTACTTAAGTTTTTTTTAAATTAAGTATTTTTACACCACTGCTAGCTGACCTTGACATGTACGATCTATGGTGAACACTAATGTTTATTTCTAGGGGTGAACCGATACTTTACCTGTAACGATGGGGCTTCTTGACCCCACCGGTAGACGGTGCACTCTTGCGGGCAGCCTTGGTGGCCAGCTGCTTACGTGGAGCCTTTCCTCCAGTGGATTTACGGGCGGTCTGCTTGGTACGAGCCATGACGAGTTAGTTATCACCTGAGAGACAGGTAAAAATACATTAAATTGTTTATTTTTATGTATCGACAATGCTCTGTTAGATACAATTCCAAAAATTCTGTGAGTTGCAAATATATTGCAATACAATTTTTCCAAGTGTCAAATGTATACTAGTGTGTTGCTATTATTGAGAAATGATGACTGAAACGCTTCCGTCTGGAGTACTACTCTGTTATGATAACTTTCTATTTTGCTGATCAGCTGCATTGCAATCCAGCAACAGCGGGCCACTATCCTATCCGTGAATACTGGGATACTGCCCAACCAATAAAACTAGTATGCAGATCGCCTATCGAAATACATCCAATCCAGTGGGCAATGTCGTCGCTGTCGACCAATCGAGATACACGGTTTACAGCGTATGGGTGGGTCCACAAGCCATAGTTCCGCCCTCTAACCGCAAGATTATGGCCGCAGATGAAGAAGCAATCGAATGAGCCTACCAATATACAGGCAAAGAGCGGGACAGAAACTTTCAAAAATCTTCGAAAAACTAAACAATGTTCAGAACTACGAACATTAAAACATAAAACTAGACAACTGTAGCTATCCAAAAAGTCGCTCTGAGTTGTAGGTGAACGTTTGTTTACACCGTACAAGCGAAGTAAAAATGCACATGAAACTGGAGCGGAATTTACATCTGCCTCGGCCAGTGAAGTAGAAAGCATTTTTCTCTAGCATCGCGGCAGTCGCTTCTCCATTTCTACACCGTCGGAATAAAATGCTATTTTAAAATAAAATGAAGTTTAACCCACCTGAAACTTATAAAAAACAGTGGTTAAGTGTTTTATACAAAAATATATGCCAAAATGTGCCACTTACCTGACGTAAATATAAACGTTTTTTCGCAAGGAAATAAATGTTATGGTTTTCTAGCAGTGTCAGTATTTACTATCTCTCACACAATGGGAACAGGGCGCCCCGTAGGAAAATGGCTGCCGTGTCAATCATTGTTCTCCCATAATGCAACTGCTTTCATTTTGTAAACACCGTTTCTGATGGTTCGAGTTTTCCCTGAAAGTAACATTTTCATTGCTTTCTAGTGATTTCTTTATCGATTTGGAGTAATCTAGTAGGAAATAACCTAAGGTGCTAAAACAATTACTTGTGAAAGAAATTATACGGTATTAACCACAGTTATATGTAACTGCTTGAATTTGTCTGCTTTTTCAAAAGCGTTTGCTTTGTCAAAGTGGCACAGTCTCCTCTCAGTACAACTGCCTACATTTATTTGTAATCGATTTGAACGGTCATCCAACTTCAACACCAGGGCGAACGGATACCTTTGCCCAAACCATGATGAATCCATGTGCTGTTTTTGAAATAATTGAATAAAGAGTTGAACTTCTTCTCAATCTTCTGTCCTCTTTCTCTGTTTTAGAATGCCACTTATTACACTTTAGCTAGCTAGTTAGCAGAGCAGTACATCACTAAAACAATTGTATATTACTTAGCCTAGATAATACTTTGTACAGTATGTTGACTTTGGTGTCTATTTCAGACCTTATGGCATTTTTCAAGGATGAGCATAAGAGCATTAAAAGGGGGGGGGAAGACCACCTTAAGAAGTGAGGGGCAATGTATCAGTTTGGTCAGGGCCAGCATGAGGGATATCCTGTGTTGGTGAGTGTAGCTATTAAGTGAAGTTTTAGCATCTTAAAAATACAATATATTATTTACAGCTGTCAGCATTCTACAAGGAAGAGACACTTAATCAGTTATATAATTATTAACCAGATTACCCGAACACCAGATTTACATGAGTGATACCTCAGTTCTAGAATGTTGTCATTGATGAGAATAAATCTAAAAATCTATTGACATTCAGAATTGACGTGAGGCAAATCTTCAGCGCACAGTATTTATTTATTCTGATTGGTACCTGCATTCACATAGTTGTGATTTATAGGATCCGTCCAACTATATGATTGATATGTCAGGTGATAAAATCGCAAATGTCCTCATGAAAATGAGTTTATTAAATATTCTACAGCTGTAATGTCATCAATCAAATCAAACTTGATTTATATAGCACATTCCTTGCAATAAATGCTTTTCAAGGTGTTCAAAGTCATGTATTGAAAGGCATATGGCACTTAACATCCTTCCTCTTGGCAGGTCTCTATAGGTGACCAGGGGATTCTCTCTACCACATGTGAATGCCTCCGTGGAGCTCAAAAGTGTAGCCATGCAGCCTATTTTGACGGTTCACAATATTGGCCCTATGAAGCCAGCCATGCGCAACCAGGTGCAGTCAGTGGAGGACCTGTAACCGGCCAAAGACTTACAGCCCTCTGTCTTGAGCATCCTGGCTGGCATGGCGCTGTCGGTGGAGCAGCAGGAGGCTATGGTAGGCAACAGTTGGACAAAGGATTTTTATAACTAAACCAAGATAGACCCCAGCCTGTCGTTTCCAATGGGAACAGATGAGTCATAGTGGGCAGAACAAGCAAGGAGGTGGGCAGAGCCAAGCACGAGCTAGCGAGATCCTATTGGTCCGTTCTAGCATATATCTGCATATTTCTGTTAGGGAACGCATATTATGTTAAATGCGCGTCTGCAAGGCTAAAGTCTACAAAACTTAGTCCACTCTATACATAATAAATTCTATTTTTGGGAACAGAAAACTGTATTAAGATCAAATGTTTAATCGATGACAACATTTCCAGAATGTAGGCCAAAATCCATCTCGTTCCATCTTCTCCCATTGCGCGTCAGTGGGCTTTCTCTCACTACCGTAGAAACGCCAAGCGGATGCTTCATATTTATGCATCCAGTGAAATATCTGTCGCATTGTTCTATCTGTGGTTGGATAGCGGGTTTGTGTTGCCCAACTCTGCGCGAATACACTGTGCCAATTGAATCTCAGTTTAGGTTGCAGCCCAGCCAGCAGTACACGACGGGCGTTACGTCTCCAGGTTAGCAACACAAATTACAAAAAAGTCGGCGGTTGTATTCGATTAAAGTTTTTATTAAAAGTATGAATTTCACCACCACGCGGAAGCACCGCGGTTGTACAGTACTAGCATAGGTAAAGATAAAGCGTTTTCAGAATTTACATTTTTACAAGTATTGAGTGATGGTGACACAGTGTTGTAGCTATGAAATCAACCGTTTTTTAAGCGCAAAACCAATTCCGCCTCCGTGTCGGTGTAAGAACAAAGTTGGGGGTATCTCAGCTAGGCAGGCCTAGGCCGCGGCTTGTGTATGAAAATATGGCAGTTTGATGACAATGTTTAAAACAACCAACACCGCATCACACAATCTGGGAAAGTGGTAAAAGAAAGCTAAATGTTTTTTTTTTTCATATGGCATAACATTACAGCGAGGCTATAGGCTAATGGTTCCCTCTGAGTGTCATTAAGGCCTATAAAGTTATTTCTGGAACATTTCTGTCGATTTGGGACCCCTTTTGGCTCAAGAGCACGCCAGAAGCAAAAGTTCCATATAGCCTCTTTAATTCAGGGGTTGTTTTCATTCATTTAAACCTTAATAATATTGTAATCCATGTAGAGAAACATCTCAGTATATCCTACCATGGAATCTTTGAAATCATAATTGGATGCCAATTGATCGTCAAAAGGGAATATCAACGATTATTTAAGGTGCAAAATCAAGGGTTTTGTTTAGTCATGATTTGAGAGCTTCATTGAAAAAAATGACTAAATATGTAATCTTATCATTTAGAGATTAAGTCATTTATATAGTGCATAATTTCGCTTACTGTAGCCCTACTTTACAACAGCTTTCCCATTATGATTAACCAGTTTGAATAACAGTGTTACTAAGGAGAATGTCATTTCAAACAACAAAAAACAACCCTTGATTTTGTAGGATGGTTTATTTTTTTATGGTGAGAACTGGGTAGGCATGGATGTGGAAGGGTCAGACTCAGATTCTTGGTTTATGAATCAATGCTAAAAACAACATGAACAAGCAGGTTTTTAAAATTATTTTTAATCCCTCTGTGTCAGTGTGAATTCATTTTTAAAGAAATGTTTAGATGTTAAAATGAGTTTCATTTGGGAATTCAGTTTCCAGTCATTCCCCATCAATTTCACCCCTGAATGTAGGCTAACTGTGAGTTGGTAGGAGATGGGTTAGTTTCATGAGCTCTGTCTCCAATGGTGTGCTTCTCTGAAGTTCACCATCATGTGAATATTGTTTTGGAGAAAAATGACATCAACGTAGATTGTGAGTGACTAGTGTGTAGGCAACTACTGATGTGTAATACATTATACATATTGAATACATATTTGTCTATCTCTTATATTATAGAAAGAAAGTGTGGCTGCCCCAAAGAGACATGTAGGTGAACAGTGGAGACGGATATGAAGGACTGTGGT
Organism: Oncorhynchus tshawytscha; assembly: GCF_018296145.1. Classification (NCBI taxonomy): domain Eukaryota; kingdom Metazoa; phylum Chordata; class Actinopteri; order Salmoniformes; family Salmonidae; genus Oncorhynchus; species Oncorhynchus tshawytscha. Next base: position 32,038,090 of record NC_056458.1, read on the forward strand.
CTGTCATGGAACACCATCTCCAGACAGAAGCCTTATGTCCTAAATAGGAATTAAGCAAGGAAGTATTCTGTCATCGAATATTAATTCTCATATCCATGGCTTTGAAAACTTTTATTAAATTTGACAACAACAGCAGCATTGGACTCAGTGAATTACATTCTGTACATGAGCTTAAATACAGGATCTAAGGTTAATAAAAGTGATACATTTTTGCACCTCAATTTTTCAACTTAAACATCATTTCAGTCAATATTTCTGTGTATGTGTGTGTGGGGGGGGGGTTCCATTAACCTTAGGCAGCTGAATATGCGGATCAGGACGTTGCTGTTTTTCATACACCCTGTATGTTGCATACCGTATACATTTCATATGCATTTCTACTAAATAGGTTGAGTTCACACAGCTTATGTTATAAAGGACATATTTATGTTACCATCAACCTGTTCTGTAAACCAATTTGTCAACACACACGTTTGCTCACACATGCATGCACGCTCACACAAACACAATGACCCTGATATAGTATGCTTACTTACTTTATCGTGTTCTTATTATTTTTATATCTTCTGTGTTTTTGTTCTACCTTGTTATTTTTAGTATTACATCGTTATTGATTACTGCATTGTTGTGGTTAGAACTTGCAAGAAAGGCATTTCACTGTACGTGTGCATGTGACATTAAAATTTAAAACACACACACACATTCGTGCACTATTATTCTGCAACAGAAAATAAATTGTGTGTGAAATACAATAATAAGACTTGTAGGAATGAGGCCTACAGCAGCCTGGGCATTTCCCAACCGTGCCTCCCTGCTCATGGAGCTAGCGCACTGGGGGGGGGCGCCCAAGCAAGCATCTTGGTCCAGATCAAAGACCTTCTCTATCAGCAGAAGAACAAGGGCATCCAGAGGAAGGAGCGCATGGCAGCGCCCGCCGCCAAGCCCGCCAGTAGCCCCAGTGCCACCTGCTCTCCTATGCCGTCGTATGGGTCTCTCTGGATCAGTATGTGGTGGGTACCTGAGAGGGAGGGAGAGACAGGATGCTGAGTATAAGATGTACTACAGTATTTATGGGAGCATAAGTGAATATACAAGTGTGTTTTAATAGACTTTTCTGATTTGATGTAACCAGGATAGTTATGTCAACTGATTTTAGGGAGTTTTGGAAAGGAGTGCTAGAGTCACCCTGTTGACTTGCTGAAATCAGAGTCGTATTCACTAGGCACCTAACAGTAGAAAATGGACTTAAACAAGGAGGGACTACCTGAACTTGTCCAATAAGAAACGCTTGTTTTCATTTTTCGTTGCAAAACATTTTGCCACAATGTGCAATAATGAATACGACTCAGAGCTTGAGTGTTGTGTTGTCTTTACCTGATCCAGGGGTGAGGTAGATGGTGTTGTTGCCGTCCATTGGGACGGACTGGTACGAGTCGTCGTATGGGTCATATGGGAACTAAGTGGGAAAGACAAGACGATAAGACAAGAATGTCCTCTAAGAATCCGAGTTTGGGAAACCCTGGTTTACCGGTTTACTTACTGGGTTTCGTCTCGCCTCTAGAATTGTCAACTTCCATGCTCTGCAAAAACAGAATGACAAAAGGAGAAAGAGAGGAAGTGGAATGAGAGAGAGTGTGTGCAATCTAAGAGAGTGTGTGTGTGTGAGAGAGAAATAATATAGACTCACAGTGCCTCGTCCTCACTGTTGGCACACAGGATCACAGTGGAGCCATCTCTAAGCTGCACCACCACCATGTTCTCACTTGGCTGGTTCTCTGGGGGAGAGAGACCTGTACAACAACATAGACAGCTAGGGTTACACACACATAAGCCCACAGCAAAGGCCAAAATCTTTTGGAGGTCAATACAGATATTTGGACTCTCAGTCCACTTTATTTCTGTAATAAAGCATACAGCATGTCTCATGGGGCTCTGGTCAAAAGTAATGCACTATAGGCCTAGGGAATAGATTGCCATTTCGGAAGCATCCATTGCCATGTTGAACGTCCCCATCTTTCCAGAAACTCCCTCCTCACCTGCACTCTCCAGGCCAGACTTGACGCTCACACAGCTGGTCTTGAGACCCACTCGGTGCTCAAATTCTCGCCTGCTGTCCGTCTTGTAGAAGACCAGGCTCCCATCGATCCACAGGTCACACCAATTCAGCTTCCACCGCTTTAAGATGGATGCTGACGGAAGAAAGGAGGCAGGAAGAGCGTGGGGGGAGATGGAGGGTGAAGTGGAGTAGATTTCGGGTTAGGTTAAGATGTCCACTTTCCTAAAGGTCAGTTTGGACTTTTTGTATACTTTTATTTATCCACAATAACTGAAATGCACTGCCAGCCAGATATGATTCTGTCTCAATTCAGCATATAATAATAGTAGTAATAACAATAATCAATTACATTTATATAGCAATTTTTGTTACAAGAAGAATCTCAAAGACGCATTCTAGTCAGTGGGACTATAATGGGTAAACCTACAGCCATTTTGAGTGTTTTGTATTTATATTGTTAAAGCTGTAAATCTGTATATGTTTTTCCCCGGCGGTTGAATCCCCAGTAGTTGGCTTGTGGCCTTTCTGATTGAGTCAGTGATTTGCTAACACAGACAGGAAGCAAATTAGATTATGGCCAGGCTGGACAAACAGAGTAAGGGTTGGAATTTCATAACAGTTGTAACATTCACCTTCTAGAACGATTCTGATCTTAGTTAAAAATCCAATAGTTTTCACAAGCAACCGCAACTCAATAAATAGGGCAAAGATGCCCGTTAGTGCAATGGCTTCATCAAAACAAGCTAAATGGTAGGTACTGTAGGTTAATCTGTTAGCGATCTTGATGACATCAACAGAGTCCTCCATTTTGTTTTCAGTGGAGTCAGTTTTAAGAACATGGGAGAACTGTTTTTGGAGAGAGTGGCATGGACTGGGGACTTGAGCAAAGATCGCTACAGACCTCACACACCACTTAAGGCCAGGCATAATCATATCTCAATCAATTTTTACCATTTAGACATAATTATAATACTTCAAAAAACAAAAAACAATCTGAAATATTGTATTAAAATATGCTAAATTGTTTGTGACATTCTCTATTACATGGGCTTTTAAATGATGTTTAATTCAATGTAGTGAGCTTTGAAATGATGGATGTATGGCCATTTTAAAGTGGTTAAATTCATGACATTTTGATGATAGTATGATAAAATAAAGAAAATCAACATTTTCATTAAGATTTGAGCATGTTTATGTTTAGTTTTTGAAAATATTAATATTAACGGACCAAAATGCAAACAAATCTCAAAATTGATAGGTAGATGCAAACATTTTCAGCCTGTGGTGCCTGGCCTTAACCTGTGTTTCATATACAGTGCTGATATTTCTCTCATACTAGTGCCCCACACAACTTCTTATGCTATGTTTAGCTGTTGAAGTCTACACTTGGTAAAGATAGTACCTGCAATGGCTAAGGCTTTATCTGAGACCAAAACAGGTAGACACGAGGTTAGACTACAACATGGCATTATTTGAGAAACATTGAATCTATAGTACTCACTCTGTCTCCAGAGCCAGCCTGACTTCAGCAGAGCTATGTGTATGGTCGGAGATCTGTCCATGTTACAATTCCTCACCCCAAATAATCCAGAGAGGAAACCCAAAAGCGTGTTTGTGCCAGGGGTGTATGTTTTTCAAGTGTTTGTTCTTGTTTGAGGAGTCGTCTGCAGAGAGACAGAGAGATGTCTTTACGGTGCCTTTATTTTTATTCTAGCCCACACTTCTAATCTGAGAGCGAGAGGCGGAGAATAGGGCTGAACTAGATCATTTGGGATTAGTGGGCCTGGATTGGCCACACCTTCTCTCCTGATTCGTCTTCTGCTTCCCTCTCTGGCTGGAATGTTTTCACTTTCCGTCTGCAACTCCTCTTATTCCTCCACAATTTAGTAAATTATCTCTGCTTTGCCTTTCTTTATATTTTGCACGTGTTGTCATCTGTCTTTGGGCTTCTTGGACTACTGCATGTGTTGATAGCACGTAGTGAGAGGCATAACACACTCAAAAACCTTAATCCCTGAATTAAAATAACACCATGATAATTAGCTAACTGTTAGTTTTCTTTGGGTAACTCAGGAGAACCTTCCTGTCAGGGACAGACTGATACCAGAAATCAGGTGGGGCATTTCTAACACACTGCCACATTTCTTTCCTTTAGACACCCATTATTATCCAAATAATGGTAATTCTAGGTCAACATTTTTTTTTACCAATCCACTGGGCTAAAGATGGACCAGCCCATCTGCTATTTGCCCAAAATGCCATATGGCCTGTCCGTTTCTGATACCTGTTTTAACTCAGGTGCACCCTTGACCTGAGCATACTGTTACTGTTGTAACATCATTATGAAAGTTGCCCAAGCACTTTTATAAGCACAAATGTGGGTCTGCTGAGAAAGAAGTCAATTATTTTAAGTGAACCCAGCAGAAATGTCAAGGTGTATTAGATTCATTCACTAAGGAATCACCCTGGCTCTATTTTAAGCCTTACTAGAAGACTCTGTTCCCCCCAAGTGAGCGATTCCCATGGAGGTATAATGATGACCTCATTTCTGGTGCCTGTATCATGGTCACTGCCTCAGGTCAGTGTATAAAATAGAGTTTGAGATGGTTAGAATGATCTGGATATAGCCAATGAGGATATAATTTTTTTCAATGTCAGAGAAACAATATCAGTAACTGTATTTATAGAAGTATATATATATATACACATTAGCTGTTTATAGATTCATTATTACTAATCACACTGTAATATTTTACAATTAATGCCTCTATAATGTGGTCCATCCCTGCCATGGCGGACCCAAGATTCGAACCCTCGCCACAACACAACACCACAACGTACTCCAGAAGGACCAGTGATACCACTGACCCAGAAAAGCCAATGCAGTGCTGAGTCTGTGTCTAACAATAGCCCTACTTCAGGTTTTAGGAAGACAGTAGCGATGCTTACTTAGCCACAGGGTTCTTATTATACATTGACTCTTAGGGAGCCTAAAATGTCATGGGGGTGCCTGATGTCGATATCTTTGGCAATTGTGGGGTTGGGCCTCACATTGATATTTAAATTCGTTTTGGGGGGGGGGCTTCTGATCTGTTATGGGGGGTCCAGGGGCGTCTGAATTGACTGGAATTTAAATGGAATTGACCCCAACCCTGCTTGATGATGATCCGTTTCTATTTTCACCATGTGTGAGTCATGAAGCGTATCCTAGTGGGGAAAAACTGCCAGCCAGATGTTCTGATGACATACTGCTGCCTGGGACTGAATGTTGGCCATTGTATTGTGACTGTGGGAACGCTGGATTCCTCTCAGGGTTTGACCTTCAACATAAGGGACTCTATTTATACTCTCTGAACTCTTACACTCTGTTGCCACTAGATGGCCCTATTCCTACCCCTATCAGTACCACACGCTGTGTATTTTTATTGGAGATCATGGTCAGAAGAGTCAGCAGTGACCCACTGCGTTCTATGACATCACATGACAGTCCCTCAACATTCACCATAGCCCAGCAAACCTGAAGACCTCTGAAATCTGAACTTGTAGCCATTCTGAAATACACACATCAAATCAAATTTATTTGTCACATACACATGGTTAGCAGATGTTAATGCGAGTGTAGCGAAATGCTTGTGCTTCTAGTTCCGACAATGCAGTAATAACGAGCAAGTAATCTAACTAACAATTCCAAAAAAACTACTGTCTTATACACAGTGTAAGGGGATAAAGAATATGTACATAAGGATATATGAATGAGTGATGGTACAGAGCAGCATAGGCAAGATACAGAAGATGATATCGAGTACAGTATATACATATGAGATAAGTATGTAAACCAAGTGGCATAGTTAAAGTGGCTAGTGATACATGTATTACATAAGGATGCAGTCGATGATATAGAGTACAGTATCAACGTATGCATATGAGATGAACAATGTAGGGTAAGTAACATTATATAAGGTAGCATTGTTTAAAGTGGCTAGTGATATATTTACATAATTTCCCATCAATTCCCATGATTAAAGTGGCTGGAGTAGAGTCAGTGTCATTGACAGTGTGTTGGCAGTAGCCACTCAATGTTAGTGGTGGCTGTTTAACAGTCTGATGGCCTTGAGATAGAAGCTGTTTTTCAGTCTCTCGGTCCCAGCTTTGATGCACCTGTACTGACCTCGCCTTCTGGATGACAGCGGGGTGAACAGGCAGTGGCTCGGGTGGTTGATGTCCTTGATGATCTTTATGGCCTTCCTGTAGCATCGGGTGGTGTAGGTGTCCTGGAGGGCAGGTAGTTTGCCCCCGGTGATGCGTTGTGCAGACCTCACTACCCTCTGAGAGCCTTACGGTTGAGGGCGGTGCAGTTGCCATACCAGGCGGTGATACAGCCCGCCAGGATGCTCTCGATTGTGCATCTGTAGAAGTTTGTGAGTGCTTTTGGTGACAAGCCGAATTTCTTCAGCCTCCTGAGGTTGAAGAGGCGCTGCTGCGCCTTCCTCACGATGCTGTCTGTGTGAGTGGACCAATTCAGTTTGTCTGTGATGTGTATGCCGAGGAACTTAAAACTTGCTACCCTCTCCACTACTGTTCCATCGATGTGGATGGGGGTGTTCCCTCTGCTGTTTCCTGAAGTCCACAATCATCTCCTTAGTTTTGTTGACGTTGAGTGTGAGGTTATTTTCCTGACACCACACTCCGAGGGCCCTCACCTCCTCCCTGTAGGCCGTCTCGTCGTTGTTGGTAATCAAGCCTACCACTGTTGTGTCGTCCGCAAACTTGATGATTGAGTTGGAGGCGTGCATGGCCACGCAGTCGTGGGTGAGCAGGGAGTACAGGAGGGGGCTCAGAACGCACCCTTGTGGGGCCCCAGTGTTGAGGATCAGCGGGGAGGAGATGTTGTTGCCTACCCTCACCACCTGGGGGCGGCCCGTCAGGAAGTCCAGTACCCAGTTGCACAGGGCGGGGTCGAGACCCAGGGTCTCGAGATTGATGACGAGCTTGGAGGGTACTATGGTGTTGAATGCCGAGCTGTAGTCGATGAACAGCATTCTCACATAGGTATTCCTCTTGTCCAGATGGGTTAGGGCAGTGTGCAGTGTGGTTGAGATTGCATCGTCTGTGGACCTATTTGGGCGGTAAGCAAATTGGAGTGGGTCAAGGGTGTCAGGTAGGGTGGAGGTGATATGGTCCTTGACTAGTCTCTCAAAGCACTTCATGATGACGGATGTGAGTGCTACGGGCGGTAGTCGTTTAGCTCAGTTACCTTAGCTTTCTTGGGAACAGGAACAATGGTGGCCCTCTTGAAGCATGTGGGAACAGCAGACTGGTATAGGGATTGGTTGAATATGTCCGTAAACACACCGGCCAGCTGGTCTGCGCATGCTCTGAGGGCGCGGCTGGGGATGCCGTCTGGGCCTGCAGCCTTGCGAGGGTTAACACGTTTAAATGTCTTACTCACTTCGGCTGCAGTGAAGGAGAGACCGCATGATTCCGTTGCAGGCCGTGTCAGTGGCACTGTATTGTCCTCAAAGCGGGCAAAAAGTTATTTAGTCTGCCTGGGAGCAAGACATCCTGGTCCGTGACTGGGCTGGGTTTCTTCCTGTAGTCCGTGATTGATTGTAGACCCTGCCACATACCTCTTGTGTCTGAGCCGTTGAATTGAGATTCTACTTTGTCTCTGTACTGGCGCTTAGCTTGTTTGATAGCCTTGCGGAGGGTATAGCTGCACTGTTTGTATTCAGTCATGTTACCAGACACCTTGCCCTGATTAAAAGCAGTGGTTCGTGCCTTCAGTTTCACACGAATGCTGCCATCAATCCACGGTTTCTGGTTAGGGAATGGTTTAATCGTTGCTATGGGAACGACATCTTCAACGCACGTTCTAATGAACTCGCACACCGTATCAGCGTATTCTACACATTTCTCTACTAGTGTGCTCTGTAGGATACTGGGACTAGTACTCAATCGGAGGTCAATGGTACTTGGTGGTGACTGACACAGTAGCGCAATGTTTAGAGTGTAAGTGTTTTTAGACTTACTCCACCTTTCCAGAAGAACAGACCTTCTTTAACCCTATCCACTGGCCTGCCCTGCCTGAAATCACACTGACTGTTTGAAAAGCTTGGTGGTAGCACTTATTTTGAGTCCTATGTCATTAAGGGGCTACATAACATATATCATATGTTAATAACATTCATGACATCTAGTGTCTCAACAGTTATCTCAACAATCACGATGACACAAACCAATGTGTGGTTCAGCTAAATTGCTTGGTAAAACACCAGCCAACTTGCAAAATAACTAGATGTGACATTATGCCACATCAGCTCTCACCTGTAAGGACATTATTATGACAGCAAACAATTATTTGGCTTCTAGGAAAGCGTGCTCAAGTAAAGTAATTCTGTGAACAGCACAGGCCTATCCCTTTACTTATGGTGATACAAGTGGAATTAGACTGCAGGGTCTGCAAATGTCATTAATTTCAGAAGACTGTACTCTCCACTTACCTGCTGCTAGCTCACCTCACTACCTTACACCAAACCAGCTAAGATAAATCAAAGTTATCAGATTCAGTGCAAACATGCACATCATCAGGCCCAGTAATAGTACATTTCCATAATCTGTAATATGTTGTAAAAGCCTAACAGAGAGTTATAACATGTTATAATATTGTATTAGTATTTCTGCTTGAATATGTTTGTGCTTTGTTGGCACTCAGCATTTGGTTGGCCCTAAGATAATCTTTTTTTATTTCACCTTTATTTAACCAGGTAAGCCAGTTGAGAACAAGTTCTCATTTACAACTGCGACCTGGCCAAGATAAAGCAAAGTAGTGTGACAAAAACAACAGAGTTACACATAAACAATAACACAATAGAAAAATATATGTACAGTGTGTGCAAATGTAGAAGAGTAGAGAGGTAAAGGCAATAAATAGACCACAGAGGCGAAATAATTACAATTAAGCATTAACACTGGAGTGATAGATGTGCAGATGATAATGTGCAAGTAGAGATACTGTTGTGTAAAAGAGCAAGAGGATAAATAACAATATGGGCATGAGGTAGTTGGGTGTGCTATTTACAGATGGGCTGTGTACAGGTACAGTGATCGGTAAGCTGCTCTGACAGCTGGTGCTTAAAGTTAGAGAGGGAAATATTAGACTCCAGCTTCAATGATTTTTGCAATTCGTTCCAGTCATTGGCAGCAGAGAACTGGAAGGAAAGGCGGCCAAAGGAAGTGTTGGCTTTGGGGACGACCAGTGAAATATACCTGCTGGAGCGCATGCTACAGGTGGGTGTTGCTATGGTGAGTTGAGATAAGGCGGGGCTTTACTGAGCAAAGACTTCTAGATGACCTGAAGCCAGTGGGTTTGGCGACGAATATGTAGTGAGTGCCAGCCAATGAGAGCATACAGGTCGCAGTGGTGGGTAGTATATGGGGCTTTGGTTACAAGACGGATGGCACTGTGATAGACTACATCCAGTTTGCTGAGTAGAGTGATGGAGGCTATTTTGTAAATGACATCGCCGAAGTCAAGGATCGGTAGGATGGTCAGTTTTATGAGGGTATGTTTGGCAGCATGAGTGAAGGAGGCTTTGTTGTAAAATAGGAAGCCAATTCTAGATTTAATTTTGGATTGGAGATTCTTTGTTTGGAGTGTTTTTCTTCAGGACAATCGAGTACAGGCTTAACTGAAAGAACAACAAAGACGTGATGTGACAGAGGGTCTGCTGTCCTTTGGGAAAAGGAGTTCCAATGACTGGCCTTAAGGGTATTATAGTTGGTGGTGGTGGGGAGGTGGATGGTTGTTGAAAACTGTTGCTGAAAAAGAGCAACTGAGAGAACATGGAAGAGTTGACATAAATACATCCCAAATACATCCCACGATTTACTGCCATTGGTTGAGAGCGAGGAAAGTGATAGTTGCAAGCGTGAGCCCATAGGTTAAACAGCAAGTGTGAGGAATGTGCATTATTATGCCATGCTTATAGGCTATAAGGTAAATAGATGTACGACATTCCTCACTTGGCTTATAGGAAAGAGGAGAAGAAACAAGATGCCATGCTGATCATATTTTTGTATTCATTCCCACTAACTAAGCCCGAAGAATAGGAAACAAAGTGAATGACGGTATGCTTACTGGATGAAGTTAAACAAGTATTCAGGTTAGCCTTCCTGATTGAACTTTTGTAAAATACATTTACCTCTGACTCTTGCCCCTAAATTGTGTTGCATATTTTGGCCCTTTAAAACCTATTGCTAACTTTTTGGGGCTGCAGTCAGGTTTTTGGAGCAACATGGTTAAGGCTATCATTGGAATCTTTATTTAGTTGAGATAAGCAAGTACTGGAGCAGAATTTTGTTTAATATTGACTTGCAATGTTAATCTGATTCTATACAACTCCGTCAAACTATCATACAAAACATGTTGCTGCTATTTAGTGGCGATTTTAGCATGGAAATCTTGGTGGGGCAACAACAACAAAAAACAAGTGGGAATCATGCCTGTGAAGCCACTACACAACACTAAACAATACATTAATTGCACTATAACAGTGACAAACTGTGCCCACAAACTGTTAGGGCCTACATAAAGCTCTCTCAACAGTAGTCCCAACATCTTACCACTGCTACACCTGGCTATCAATGGAGCCTTGTCTGGCAGCGAAACAGTTAATTCAGCCTCATTTACTGCCTTTAAAAAAACATAGCTGATATGGCTGATTTGCTAAAACAAATGTGGTTTCTAATGACAATTGAGATGTACAAACTATGGCATAAGGGGACGACAAGCAGATGAGGCAATCTGTAATTTTGATTAAGACATTAATGGGTGAGCTAGAATGGACATAGTCAATATAACTATTTGTTTAGCACTTTTGAAATGTACAACGACTGAATTCAGTTCATGGGCTGTTCTTACAGTATTCTCCCTGTACACCAAGTCAGAACCATAGGATAAATAAAGGGGGTTTATAATTTGTATTTAACCTTTATTTAACTAGGCAAGTCAGTTAAGAACAAATTGTTATTTACAAACCCAGACGACGCTGGGCCAATTGTGTGCCACCCTATAAGACTCCCAATCACAGCGGGATGTGATACAGCCTGGATTGGAACCAGGGACTGTAGTGAAGCCTCTTGCACTGAGATGCAGTGCTTTAGACCACTGCGCCATTCGGGAGCCCGAAGATCAATTATGTATGATAGTTTGACTAAGCAGACAATGAAAGCTCTTACAATATTTTATGATTACATTTCTCTAAAATCAAATAAAATGTATTTATATAGCCCTTCGTACATCAGCTGATATCTCAAAGTGCTGTACAGAAACCCAGCCTAAAACCCCAAACTGCAAGCAATGCAGGTATAGAAGCACGGTGGCTAGGAAAAACTCCCTAGAAAGGCCAAAACCCAGGAAGAAACCTAGAGAGGAACCAGGCTATGTGGGGTGGCCAGTCCTCTTCTGGCTGTGCCGGGTGGAGATTATAACAGAACATGGCCACGATGTTCAAATGTTCATAAATGACCAGCATGGTCAAATAATAATAATCACAGGCAGAACAGTTGAAACTGGAGCTGCAGCACGGCCAGGTGGACTGGGGACAGCAAGGAGTCATCATGCCAGGTAGTCCTGAGGCATGGTCCTAGGGCTCAGGTCCTCCAAGAGAGAGAAAGAAAGAGAGAAAGAGAGAATTAGAGAGAGCATACTTAAATTCACACAGGACACCGGATAGGACAGGAGAAGTACTCCAGATATAACAAACTGACCCTAGCCCCCCGACACATAAACTACTGCAGCATAAATACTGGAGGCTGAGACAGGAGCGGTCAGGAGACACTGTGGCCCCATCCAATGACACCCCCGGACAGGGCCAAACAGGAAGGATATAACCCCACCCACTTTGCCAAAGCACAGCCCCCACACCACTAGAGGGATATCTTCAACCATCAACTTACCATCCTGAGACAAGGCCGAGTATAGCCCACAAACATCTCCGCCACGGCACAACCCAAGGGGGGGCGCCAACCCAGACAGGAAGATCACATCAGTGACTCAACCCACTCAAGTGACACACCCCTCCTAGGGACAGCATGAAAGAGCACCAGTAAGCCAGTGACTCAGCCCCTGTAATACGGTTAGAGGCAGAGAATCCCAGTGGAAAGAGGGGAACCGGCCAGGCAGAGACAGCAAGGGCAGTTCGTTGCTCCAGAGCCTTTCCGTTCACCTTCACACTCCTGGGCCAGACTACACTCAATCATATGACCCACTGAAGAGATGAGTCTTCAGTAAAGACTTAAAGGTTGAGACCGAGTTTGCGTCTCTCACATGGGTAGGCAGACCATTCCATAAAAATGGAGCTCTATAGGAGAAAGCCCTGCCTCCAGCTGTTTGCTTAGAAATTCTAGGGACAATTAGGAGATCTGCTTCTTGTGACCATAGCGTACGTGTAGGTATGTACGGCAGGACCAAATCAGAGAGATAGGTAGGAGCAAGCCCATGTAATGCTTTGCAGGTTAGCAGTAAAACCTTGAAATCAGCCCTTGCCTTGACAGGAAGCCAGTGTAGGGAGGCTAGGCTCTCCAGAGGGTAGTGAGGTCTGCACAACGCATCACCGGGGGCAAACTACCTGCCCTCCAGGACACCTACACCACCCGATGCTACAGGAAGGCCATAAAGATCATCAAGGACATCAACCACCCGAGCCACTGCCTGTTCACCCCGCTGTCATCCAGAAGGCGAGGTCAGTACAGGTGCATCAAAGCTGGGACCGAGAGACTGAAAAACAGCTTCTATCTCAAGGCCATCAGACTGTTAAACAGCCACCACTAACATTGAGTGGCTACTGCCAACACACTGTCAATGACACTGACTCTACTCCAGCCACTTTAATCATGGGAATTGATGGGAAATGATGTAAATATATCACTAGCCACTTTAAACAATGCTACCTTATATAATGTTACTTACCCTACATTGTTCATCTCATATGCATACGTTGATACTGTACTCTATATCATCGACTGCATCCTTATGTAATACATGTATCACTAGCCACTTTAACTATGCCACTTGGTTTACATACTTATCTCATATGTATATACTGTACTCGATATCATCTACTGTATCTTGCCTATGCTGCTCTGTACCATCACTCATTCATATATCCTTATGTACATATTCTTTATCCCCTTACACTGTGTATAAGACAGTAGTTTTTTTTGGAATTGTTAGTTAGATTACTTGCTCGTTATTACTGCATTGCAGGAACTAGAAGCACAAGCATTTCGCTACACTCGCATTAACATCTGCTAACCATGTGTATGTGACAAATAAAATTTGATTTGATTTGATTTAGCACTGGAGTAATATGATCAAATCTTTTGGTTCTAGTCAGGATTCTAGCAGCCGTATTTAGCACTAACTGAAGTTTATTTAGTGCTTTATCCAGGTAGCCGGAAAGTAGAGCATTGCAGTAGTCTAACCTACAAAAGCATGGATTAATTTTTCTGCATAATTTTTGGACAGAAAGTTTCTGATTTTTGCAATGTTACGTAGATGGAAAAAAGCTGTCCTTGAAACAGTCTTAATATGTTCGTCAAAAGAGAGATCAGGGTCCAGAGTAACGCCGAGGTCCTTCACAGTTTTATTTGAGATGACTGTACAACCATTAAGATTAATTGTCAGATTCACCAGAAGATCTCTTTATTTCTTGGGACCTAGAACAAGTATCTCTGTTCTGTCCGAGTTTAAAAGTAGAAAGTTTGCAGCCATCCACTTCCTTATGTCTGAAACACAGGCTTCTAGAGAGGGAAATTTTGGGGCTTCACCATGTTTCATTGAAATGTACAGCTGTGTGTCATCCGCATAGCAGTGAAAGTTAACATTATGTTATCGAATGACATCCCCAAGAGGTCAAATATATAGTGAAAACAATAGTGGTCCTAAAACGGAACCTTGAGGAACACCGAAATTTACAGTTGATTTGTCAGAGGACAAACCATTCACAGAGACAAACTGATATCTTTCTGACAGATAAGATCTAAACCAGGCCAGAACTTGTCCCTGTAGCCTATAAAACAGGTTATAGGCTACATGTGCATGACCAAGTCTGAACAGTAGGCAAAATTAAGAGGGGTAAATAGACCAAATTATTAGGGTGAGGCACATGGGCTACTAACATCTTACTACACAGCATACACAGTATTACTTTCTTAGCTACAGTATACGTATCTCCAAGTCAAGTTTTCGCAGTTCTGAGTTAACAGTTGTTTTGAGCGCGACACAAAGCATGCTTCATTGACAGCATGGCCAATGTTGAATGTTTATCATTTTAAACTTGGAAAAAAGCCCCTTAATCCCAGATTTGGGACCACACAGCCACTCCACTGAACAGCAGGCTAGTGATTGCTTTGCAATGCATGCAGTTAACGTTAGCCACTGTGACTGATTCCTTCTAAACCACTCATTGTTGATTTTGCGATTTCCAACTTGTGTAATGTTTATGTCCAATGGTCGATGAGCACCGATATGTTTTATAATTTCTCTTCATTATTTCTCTTCATATGATAAGGATTAAAAAAGGATTTGCCAGTAGATTGTCGACTTGATTGTTGATGACTGCTAGCGAAGGTTTTGAAAGTATGATGTTGACATGATCAGTCCAATCAAAGCTACTGTACATATAACGTGATTTGACGTAATTTTATCTGTGGCTAATGACCTTGAGCCTTCTTGGATGCAAACTTCTAACATAACTCTATGGCAGCAACCAAGGGGCTAGAATTTTCTATCTCTACCCTTACACTTGGTGGTGACGTAGTGTCCCCATGAGTGACAGAACACTGAGCCAATCACGGCGCAACACTCCGTATTTTCTGCTCACCACCACAGAAAGCACTGAGCTAGGCTGAAACACCTGCATTTTGGAGCTGCCTTACCCAAGAAAACAAAAAAAGAGACTGTTTGTATGCGGCTTTATCAACTCAATTATATACTCTACCGTTCAAAAGTTTGGGGTGCCTTAGAATTGTCCTTGTTTTTGAAAGAAAAGCTATTTTTTGAGGGTACTATTTAATGAAGCTGCCAGTTGAGGACTTGTGCGGTGTCTGTTTCTCAAACTAGACACTCTAATGTACTTGTCCTCTTGCTCCGTTGTGTATCGGGGCCTCCTACTCCTCTTTCTATTCTGGTTAGAGACAGTTTGCTGTTCTGTTCGCTGAGTAGTACACAGCGTTGTATGAGATCTTCAGTTTTTTGGCAATTTCTCACATTGAATAGCCTTCATTTCTCAGAACAAGAATAGACTGACGAGATTCAGAAGCAAGTTATTTGTTTCTGGCCATTTTGAGCCTGTAATCAAACCCACAAATGCTTTAAAGAAGGCCAGTTTTATTTCTTCTTCAATCAGTTCAACAGTTTTCAGCTGTGCTAACATAATTGCAAAAGGGTTTTCTAATGATCAATTAGCCTTTTTAAAACGATAAACTTGGATTAGCTAACACAACGTGCCATTGGAACACAGGAGTGATGGTTGCTGATAATGGGCCTCTGTACACCTTTGTAGATATTCCATAAAAATCAGCATTTTAATGGACCAAAAATGTGCTTTCTTTCAAAAACATGGACATTTCTACATGGCCCTAAACTTTTGAAAGGTAGTGTATATCTTTTTAACATTGTTTGCAAACTGATGTGACATGTATCAATACCAAAATAACATGCAAAACAGGCACGCCCCCCCCCAAAAAACAATATATATATATATATATTGTTGCTAAAAAAGCCCCATCTTTCCTGAATCACAGATAATGCTGCTATTATATACATACATCATGATTGACATGGCAATAGCAAAAACACAACAGAAATAAGAAGGCAGGGATGCCTAGTACGTTTTACAAAGCAAAAATATTCTATTCTATTCTGTCATTTGCCATAAATCTCCCATTTGATTTTCATTTTTTCTTATATGAAAACCTCCCTGCTGTCATGATAATTCTATAAAGGATTCAAGCGGTCCTCTGGAAAATGTATATTTTCCACTGCTGCACACACATTTAAACAGGACCAATATACAGAGATGTGAGAACACATACATCAGAAAGTTTAATCAAGGATCATGTCATCATTTTTCTTAATAAATGTAGCCTATATTTCCAACTCCAGTGCACTTGATGATAGATGGATCGATGTGTGAGGTCGTGAGACTTCTGAATTGGTCCCTGTTTGACAGTCACGCAGGAGAAAAAGGTCCTCCCCTTGTGTTTGCAAGGTTTTACTGCCCCCCTCCGTTACCCCTCGTTCACTCTCGATATTCCCATCCCCCCACTTTGTGTGGATGTCGATGTTACCAACGCCGCTTATGAGAAACCACCGAAGCAAACCTTGGAGAAAACCGCCAGCATTGAACAAGGGAAATCAGTGACTCCGGACTCAGCATATAATTAAAGACGAGGTGCTCCACGATAATAAATTCCCTTGGACGTTTGGTGAGTCTGATATCATAACGTGTTCATAGTCTTGGAGACAGACGTGTCCTGCCTGATAATGTAAATATATATATATATATATATATATTTGCTATGCATATATAAAAAAAAATGTAATGGACATGAATGTTGTAAAATATTACAAATGGGTAAGACTAGGCTACACGTTCCAAGCCATAGGTCGCTGTGGTCCATTGGCAAATAAAACCAGACATAAGTGTGTAACAATGTAATCGCCGGAGCAACGGCCTTGGATCTCAAGGATGTATTATAAAATGTGACATGGGCTGAGAGCAACTGCAGAGGAAACGCAGCCGACCCCATGTCCTGGCTATACATTTTTTCTACTCATGTAGCAGCAGATCGGATTTTGGTAAAGATATGTGCGGCTCAAAATGGTGTCGGGAGTTTGACTGTGTGACCATTTTAAAAGGCCAAGTGAATTTCTGAGCGCAGCAATTATTTCAGGAGTCCACACGATAGAGAGGGCACATAGGAAAAGGAAAAATGTATAGTTTTCCCTATCAGCTGGACGCAAGTATTTTTTTCAGTGTGATATCGAACAAGACCTGACAGTATTGTATGCGTACAATAGCTGCTGGGAAATGTTTTTGTTATGACTCACAATTGGCGGTTGGTGGTTATGATGCGTTTGGGAAGTAGGCTGATACGATGGCAAAATAGCCAGAAGCTATGAAGTTACAATAGGAGGTGGACTAATTGCGCAAGGTAACAAATATGGTCACATCTAAGCTGTTTAGTAATATAAGCATGCACAATACAAATTATACTGTAAACACTACAATATAACAAAAATAATAAGAATGCTTCATTATGAAAATATTGTACCTGGTTTTTCATTTCATTTTGAAGGAACCGATCACTAGCCAATCGCCTATTGCATGTCCAAACATTTTACATCTTGGAAAATGTAGTTGACAATTGCTGCTGCTTTAGAAAGTATGGACGCTCAATAGGCAAAACGTTGTGGAACTTTGCAGATAGAAATGTCATGAATTTATAAAGCTGACGTGATTCCAGGTAAACACTGGACTGTGATGTCGGGGCGCCGAATCTGCTGCTCACCATCTGTGTGAGTGTGAGTGCCGCTATGTGCTCTGCTGGGCTCCAGGGGGCAGTGAGACAAAACACACCCCAGAGATGTGGAGGCGCTCCATTATCTGTGGAGATGCACTTGTTCCAGTGTTAATGTTTTAATATGTCTAAATGACTAATTTCTTTGTTAAATAAATAAATGATTTAATGATACGTGTTTAAATGTTACTTTTCGGATGTTGCTTTACTTTAACCAGTGGTGGTCAGTAGTTTAACATCAATAGGTTTATGAATTCAACCCATCATGAGGTGCACAACAGGAATTCAACGTAGGTGCACACAGGTCGAGAGAATGATTTTAAGTCACAGACAGTGACACTTCGACAGACACATTCAATATCGCCTTGCACACTCCTGCCTGCATCTAGCTGACCTAGGCGGTAATCATTAGTCCAACAGTTGCAAACAACTGTTTCTTTTCGACAAATTCAGATATGTTTATCCCCGTTTCGTTCAGCTTGCTTCCATTTTAGAAACGTTTTTCAACAGAATCGGCAGAATGAATGCACCTCTGATGACACGCAAGCAGTTAAATTTCTTAGCCACATACAAACAGCTTGTTGTATTCCTTCTCGCATCTACGCATCCTCTTCTCACCTTTTCCCTTTGTTTGTGGACATCAATGTACAACACCAGCTGTCTGTGACCAGGCAGAAAAACCTTTCCAAGCCAAACCTTCAAATCATCCCCACAGCTAGCTCACCATATTAGCGAAAGTAAAGTCAACGTCACCCGCTACAATCATGCAGTACAGTGTAGTAAGCAGTTTAGCAGTTACACCGACAGTTCCCAGTGGCAATACATTAGTAAAACCAAAAGCTTACCTTGACTCGGAAGAGTTCCAGTGTTGGATAGTCATAGCCAGCTAGCTAATATAGCATCCCTCTGTTTGAGCAGGCTAAACTAGCTAGCTGCATTTGCTAGCTAAGTTAGTGTAAGTGAAAAATGTTTACAAAATATCTCTCTCGCTCTCTCTGTTTTACTACTCCATTTTTTAAGAAATTAATTTGTTCTAAACTGTTCAACTATTGTCTTTCTCTCTCTTTGAGTCAACTACTCACCACATTTTATGCACTGCAGTGTTTGCTAGTTGTAGCTTTACTTTCAGTAATAGATTCAATCTCTGATCCTTTGATTGGGCGGACAACATGTCAGTTCATGCTGCAAGAGCTCTGATATGTTGGAGGATGTCCTCCGGAAGTTGTCTTGATTGCTGTGTAAGTCTATGGAAGGGGTGAGAACCATGAGTTTCCTAGATCTTGTATTGAAGTCAATGTACCTAGAGGAAGAAAGAAGTTAGCTGTCCTCCGGCGACACAATGGTGCTACCCTACAGATTGCTGTTGAGGCTACTGTAGACCTTGATTGCAAAAAAGTGAGTTTTAATCAATTGTTTGGTGAGGTGAATATATTCTGTATCATTTTATCTAAAAAGTATAACTTTTTACATGTTTTACTATTTTTATGAAATTCACTGAGGAGGATGGTCCTCCCCTTCCTTCTCTGAGGTGCCTCCACTGATACGTACAAAGTATAGTGTAATCAATGTGTTTTTTGCCAGTTGCCAGGCTGTTTGTAGTAGGGATGGACAATTTTGCAATTATTTTTTAACTGAAAGTTTTTGTTGTTTTTCTGTTAAAATGATTCACAATGCAGAATAATTGTCCTGTTATGTATGTATGACTGCTAGGGCCTGCAATGAAATTACAGTGGCTTGCGAAAATATTCACCCCCCTTGGCATTTTTCTTATTTTGTTTCCTTACAACCTGGAATTAAAATAGATTTTTTTGGGGGGTTGTATCATTTCATTTACACAATATGCCTACTGCTTTGAAGATGCAAAATATTGTTTATTGTGAAACAAACAAGAAATAAACCCCAAAAAACAGAACTTGAGCATGCATAACTATTCACCCCCCACCCACCCCCCAAAGTCAATACTTTGTAGAGCCACCTTTTGCAGCAATTACAGCTGCAAGTCTCTTGGGGTACATCTCTATAAGCTTGGCACATCTAGCCACTGGGAATTTTGCCCATTCTTCAAGGCAAAACTACTCCAGCTCCTTGAAGTTGGATGGGTTCCTGCTGGTGTACAGCAATCTTTAAGTTATACCACAGATTCTCAATTGGATTGAGGTCTGGGCTTTGACTAGGCCATTCCAAGACATGTAAATGTTTCCCCTTAAACCGCTCGAGTTGCTTTAGCAGTATGCGTAAAGCTCCTTCAGGGTTATCTTTGGTCTCTGTTGCCTCTGATTAATGCCCTCTTTGCCTGGCCCGTGAGTTTTGGTGGGCGGCCCTCTCTTGGCAGGTTTGTTGTGGTGCCATATTCTTTCCATTTTTTAATAATGGATTTAAATGGTGCCCCGTGGGATGTTCAAAGTTTCAGATATTTTTTTATAACCCAACTCTGATCTGTACTTCTCCACAATTTTGTCCCTGACCTGTTTGGAGAGCTCCTTGGGCTTCTTGGTGCCCCTTGATTAGTGGTGTTGCAGACTCTGGGGCCTTTCAGAACAGGTGTATATATACTGAGATCATGTGACAGATCATGTGACACTTAGATTGCACACAGGTGGACTTTATTTAACTAATTATGTGACTTATGAAGGTAGTTGGTTGCAACAGATCTTATTTAGGGAATTCATAGCAAAGGGAGTGAATACATATGCACATACCACTTTTCCGTTTAATTTTTGTTGTTGTTGTTGTTGTTGTTGACATTTTTGAAACAAGTTTTTTTTTTTTTAATTTCACTTCACCAAATTGGACTATTTTGTGTATGTCCATTACAAGAAATCCAAATAAAAATCAATTTAAATGACAGGTTGAAATGCATTAAAATAGGAAAATCGCCAAGGGGGGTGAATACAAGGCACTCTATCTACCGCAGTGATATACCCTTGAAAGCGCCTCAGCTACGGCATGTTTGTTTAATGCAGATACAAAGCCTTGTCTGGAGATAGTTTTGAAGCGCAACAAATGGGTATTTGACTTGTCTGTAAAGGAATGCTGCTTCTGAAGCTGGACTAACGTACATCACTAGGTGACCAGAACTGTCAATCAAATAATATCGAGCTGCTGTGCGCAGCCTGCCTGCTCGCAGACCACTCTCTCCAAAAAAGTACACTAAAGTTTAATACTGTGACTTACCAGGACATTTAGTAGAAATAAAATACATCTTCCACTACGAATCGACTTCTACGATTCACCATTTTTTAAAGAGATGAGACTGATTAGTGTCCATACTTCCGTGAACACAACCACTTGCATCTTTCCAGGTCAACAACCTGGCAGACGGAGTCAGAACCGTGCACTAGGCCATCTATCGGCAATCAAAAGCTGAATGTAATGCTGTATTTCACATACTCGCATGATTAGCGAAGAGAAAAAAGCAGGTGAGCCAGCTGCACTGTGATTTTAGTTTTGTGGGAAAAACAAACACTTTTTCCGTTAGGGATTTTTCTTAACGTTAAGGATCCCAATTTCGTTTAAATGTTCACGCCCATAGTTTGTCGTGAAAGCCGCAGTGCTGTGAAGTTGTATCCACTAATGATTAAGGTCAGTATTGGGAGAGGAGAAGCTGATCCTAGATCTGTAACTAGGGGAAACTTGTGTGAGGGGGAGGGGTCAGGTCAGTGGGAGGATCGGACCAAGAAGTAGGAAGCTGATTGGCGCGTTGCTCTGTCCTTAGGGGCAGACAAGTCTGATGGAATCTGAACTGGCACTGGACCGCCCTCATTCTCTCTGTCAGAGGCAGGCGATGCTAAAACAAATCTCTACAAACACATACTGGCGAACACGCACATCCCAAACACACTTGCAGTAACAACTCATTCCCACATTCCCTCTGACACACTTTCTCTCTCACACACACATAACAGGGTTTCTGTTACAAAAATGTGGCGTCGGACATTTGACCGGTAGCATTTTAAATGTACCTGACATTTGAGAAATTTACCGGACGCATATGCTTTGGTTGTGTAAGGGTGTCCACTCACAGTGCTCAGAATGACATACATCACATTTAGATTATGGTCATTAATTTTAACAGAACATGCAACGGGGTGCGTCCTTTCCGAATTCCGATGCACACTTTGAAGATGTTAGAATAACTGTCCACATTTGCTTTTCCTCAGCCAACAAAACGAGTAACGGACAGAAAAATCACTAGTCTATGTCAATCTATTATACCCCATAATAGTAAAGTTGACCTATACTATTGGTCAGTGTGTCATTCTGTGCAAAAAAAATAAATAGCCTATTCCAAACTAACTTTTGGAGAGTTGTGGGATGATATATCCCAAATTCATACAACCAGTACATCAAAATAACTTTAAAAGGCATTGAGGTTGATGCAACAGATCAAAATGTTTAGCTTAAAATGTTGATAAACTATTGTTTCTTCACATTATAAGGGCAGCAATGCACACACGATAGTAGGCTACGCGCAAATGTTTGTGGGAAAATACTTTTGTCAAATGTGCACTGTACATTCGGATGAAAATATCAGTTAGAAATGTTTAACAACTAGCATGGGTTGCTAATATGACTAGGATTGTGCCTTTGGCTAGTGGACAATGAAAGAAAGTTAATTTGAAAACCAATAGAACATGAGAGAAATGGGCTACTTGTTTCAATGGCATATAGAAGTCTTTATAAAATATTTGCCTCCATGTTTATAGAAACTGATTTTGGCTCGGCTACTTTGAAGCAAGGTAAAATGTTCAGGTTTCACACAATTAAGTTTATGTTTTCAAAATGCATACTAACTCCAATTCACATTGCAAAGTGGTTTGTCACTCTGAAGCCTGCCTACCATTGCCTAAGCACTTGAATGGCGAATGGGAAGCACGCTTCAATTACCAGTTGAAAAATAGAAATAGTAGCTCTTTTTAATCATGACCATCAAAACTGTTTTTAACACACGATTGCATTTAGAATTGTTGTACAATGATTGAGCTTATAAAAGCGCATGTTTGACTCCACTCAAACTAGGCTCTGTATCTGTAAGAAGAATTATGCAAATTAACCTATAGACCAATAAGCATGACCTGTGAAATGTATTTGCATAGGCTGGTATTTCCATCAATGAATAGGCAAAAAATCATTATTTTGCAATGGGATGTTTTTCTTCTCCTGGACAATTGGCTGGTGAAAATTGTATTTACCGACTTAAAAAATAAATGCGTCCAAATGCCGGCTATTACCTAACAGAAACCCTGACACACACACACACACACACACACACACACACACACACACACACACACACACACCCAGTGAGGCATGCAGGCTCACAGTGAAAATTGTGGCCATTTAATCTCTTGGCTGACTGCTGGCTGACAAATAATGTTCTATCTCAGGGAGGAGAGGAGTGCGATCTTGAAATGGTTTCTGTTCTCAAAATTGAGGGGAGAGAGAGAGAAAAGTCCTTGGCGGGCTCTATGCAAGCTCTAGTCAAAAGTAGTGCACTATGTAGTCTAAAGTAGTGCACTATATAGTCAAAAGTAGTGCACTAAATAGGGAATATGATGCCATTTTGGATGCAACCCATCTCATTCTCCAGTCCTGCAGCTTCTGTAACTGCTCTGTTTTGCTATAGTAAAGGAGGCACAAAGAACTCATCCCTTCTTTCTCTACCTCCTCTGACGTCATAGGTTCATTCCTTTCCTCTCTTCCTCTAACCTCCATATGTTCTCTTGAGCTCTTCCCTCCCCTTCATTTGTGGGATTTGATGAAGAGCTGAGTAGCTGACAGACACAGGGTTTTTCTATGGGTTAGCTCAGGGCTGGAATGTGTGTACAAAATTATATTCTGCCATTCCATAGGCCTCTCCTCTATGTACTGTGGAATGATGGAATGTCGGAGTTGTTTTTTTGGAACGTTGTACCTCTGAACCCTCCCCAAGAGGCTGCCAAAGTTGGTGTGTTTGAGTCTACAATGACTCGTAACAACCTTAGGATGCCTATCGGCTCTTAACCTGTAGGGTCATAGCTTTGTCTCCCTTTATCTCAATAGGTACAGCCGGGTATGTAAAAAAAAATACAACAAATCTCCACTCCAGTCCTTTCTCATCGCTTATAGTTGAGGATGAGGATTCAGCACTGGACTTGAAAAAGGAGATCTATGGAATAAGCTTCAGATATGTTGTTTGCTTTGACTCGATCATAAGTCACTCTCTCTCATGCTGCCATTTTGTTTACCTTGATCCGAGTGTCTGCGTCTGAGAAGACTATAATAGCCGTCGTGTCATGCCGCCCGTGGGTGGCAAGAATGTAAACACTTGTTTGCCGTCGGGGAGCAAAATGCGAAAAAATGTATCTCCTTCTTGGAGACACTCGGTTCTCGATATACGGGGCCTGGCAACAGACAGCCCTCCACAATCAGGAGTGGAGTATTCCTGGCTGCAATGCATTCCAATGACGCGTGGCTAAGCCACAACGCTCCTGAAAAGTTCTGGAGCTTGGCGAGCCAAAGCGTTGTACTATCTAGTCAACTCTCCTCTCCATCTAGCAGAGAGTAGCCTGCAGTGGTGTGTGCTACTATATAGCTCTTTAACTCTGTATCAGCAGGTTTTTCATTTGAAAAAGGAAGGATAAAATAGGAAGGAAGAGAAAAGGAGAAAAGAGGTGATTAAAGGCAATAGATGGTGCTGGGTGATAGGATAAGGAATTAGTGATTCTGGGAAGTTCTTTTGAAGGTAGCCTATCAGAGGTGTGCAAGTCATCACATTGACCTTCTAACCTGGCTGTGTTAAATATCAAGGCAATATCATGGATCAGATCTACAGATGTCAGATCTTAACTTGCAAAGAATTTTCCTGATGCATCAGGAAAATGAACCTTGTGATTGGCTAAAAATTAGCCGTTCTCTTTCTTTCCACTCGGGGGCAGTCGAGTCATTGGGATCAGGACTCAGTATCTTAAAATAATGTTCTCTCTATAGGCTTAGGTCCTATTACTGCAACATTGAAATGTACACATACATATCAACAATCGTTGTTTTATATAGCTTAATAACACAAGATAGTTATTGGTCTCCACTAGGCTATGACATACAAGTGTCTAGTGTGGGGCCTCCCGAGTGGTGCAGCGGTCTAAGGCTTGAGGTGTCACTACAGGCCCGGGTTCAATCCCAGACTGTGCCACAGCCAGCCTTGACCGGGAGACCCATGAGGCGGTGCACAATTGACCCAACGTCGTCCAGGTCAGGGGAAGATTTGGCCGGCTGGGATGTCCTTGTCCCATCGCACTCATACTGTCTTCAGTTGCCAGCTGGATGGTGTTCCCTCCGACACATTGGCGTGGCTGGCTTCTGGGTTAAATGAGCAGTGTGTCAAGAAGCAGTGCGATTTGGTAGGGTTGTGGTTCAGAGGACACATGGTTCTCGACCGAGTCTGGATGGGAGTTTCAGTGATGGGACAAGACTGTAACTACCAATTGGGGTGAAGATAAAACAATATATATTTTTTTAATAATAATAAGAATCTAGTTTATCTGAAGGTTACGAATGAGCTGTCAAAATTGAGTTAAATCGTGGCCTGTGGTGGGGTAGCAGTTAGGGCCACTGCCTTCAGCATATGTATAGGCCTACCGTGTTGGTGTGGGTTTGATTCTGCCCCAGCCCTTCTGATACAAATAATGCAATCTACTGATTGACTTGATGTAGTTAGACATTTCAAATATGAACAGTCCAGGGGCATACCTTATTTTTCCTGGTAAGAAATTACCATACCAGACACTTTTGGATAACATAAATAGTAAGCAAATAAAATAACAGTACACCAACATTAATTTCCATTCATAAAAAGTGTTGGGTAAATTGCCACAGTCGATTGCCATGGAAAATTAGGAAATAATTTATTTCTAATGTACAGAATGCTTGTCAAATAGATAAATCGCCCTTAGTCTGCTCAAAAAGGACTAAATTGTTCCGATGACAATACCAACCAGAGGGCAAACATATCTTTGGTAATTTTTGCACCTTATGGTATACTGTGACAACAAACCAAAAAGACAACAATTGATTTGACATTAATTTATTGTTAAAGCCTGTCAGCACCATCTTGTAAATGTCCACCAGCACAGGTATTCTTCAAAGACTGACGTCAAACAAAGTCCGTAGACTGTACAGTTTCAATTTCGGCCATTCAATGTTGATTGAATATCTAACAATATGCACAATTTTATAAAAAGGTATATGGAACTCGAGACATTGGAATAATTTTACAATTTCAATAGCATTAATAAAAATGTATTTTACATTATCGTTTCAATTACATGTGATGGTGAATGCATACAAAAACTATTTACACCAAGTGTGATGTTTAATTTTTCACTCAGAATGAGCAGGTAAGTGTTACAATGGTCAAACAATCAATACTGAAATGTCAATATCAATCATGTTACTAGTATGCAAATCAGATACATTTCACCATGGAATTAAATTGACGTAAAAAGTTTTTTGTTGTTGCATTTTAGCTAACCCTATCCCTTTTCCTAACCTTAACCTACTCCTAACCTGCTATGAAAAGTACATTTTTGACAAACGCTGTAACCCTTCTAGACAAAACCGGATTTACACTACATCCTCTTCCAAACCTCTCCTTTCCACATTGAAGGGTATTTTCTTTTTTGGCTGGTCCATTCTCCTCCCCCTTCAGTTGTGCTGCTACAAGCGGTAAATAAAATGACACACATAAAACAATCTTGATTTATATATGGCACAAAAATCTTACTGGGATGATACACTGACTGTATTACAGAGGTGCTTATAGGCCTTGTCATAAAAACAGAATGACATTTAAACACACACAGAGAGAGCAATGTG
Organism: Oncorhynchus tshawytscha; assembly: GCF_018296145.1. Classification (NCBI taxonomy): domain Eukaryota; kingdom Metazoa; phylum Chordata; class Actinopteri; order Salmoniformes; family Salmonidae; genus Oncorhynchus; species Oncorhynchus tshawytscha. Next base: position 32,064,584 of record NC_056458.1, read on the forward strand.
TGGGAGGATGCTGTGGGGAACTGACCTGTAGATCTAGCTAATGTTAGCTAGCTACATGGTTGACACTGCAGCTAGCTTAGACCGTTTATCTAGTTGTAACCTAATGTGATAGCTAGTTAGCTATTGCCACACACATCTGATTCATCTAGTCACTCTTTATACCAATGACAAGGTGGCTAGTTAGGCAACCAAAAAGAGATCATATGGGGAGCTAAAAACAGGAGGTTAAACTTTTTCTGTCAGATTCTGGGATAGCCAAAGCTAGATAGCTAGTTAGCTAGCTACACCATATATACACAAGTATGTGGACATCCATTCAAATGAGTGGATTTGGCTATTTCAGCCACACTCGTTGCTGACAGGTGTATAAAATCGAGCACACAGCCATGCAATCTCCATAGACAAACAGTGGCAGTAGAATGGCCTTACTGAAGAGCTCATTGACTTTTAACATGGCACCATTATAGGATGCCATCTTTCCAACAAGTCAGTTTTCTGCCCTGCTAGAGCTGCCCCGGTCAACTCTAAGTGCTGTTATTGTGAAGTGGAAACATCTAGGAGCAACAATGGCTCAGTCCCGAAGCTGTAGGCCACACAAGCTCACAGAACGGGACCACAGAGTGCTGAAGCATATAGCGTGTAAAAATGGTCTGTCCTTGGTTGCAACCTAACTGCCTCTGGAAGCAATATCAGCGCCAGAACTGTTCATCAGGAGCTTCATGAAATGGGTTTCCATGACCGAGCAGCTACACAACAAGCCTAAGATCACCATGTGCAATGCCAAGTGTTGGCTGAAGTGGTGTAAAGCCGCCATTGGAATCTGGAGCAGCGGAAACATGTTCTCTGGAGTAATCAATCGCACATCACCATCTGATAGTCTAACGAACAAATCTGGGTTTGGAGGATGCCAGGAGAACGCTACCTGCACGAATGCATAGTTCGTTTAAGTTTGGTGGAGGAGGAATAATGGTCTGGGTCTGTTTTTCATGGGTCGTGCTAGTCGTGGGTCATGCTAGATTTCCCATAGTTCCATAGTTCCAGTGAAGGAGAAGGCCCTTTCCTGTTTCAGCATGACAATGCCCCCATGTACAAAGCGAGGTCCATACAGAAATGCTTTGTCGAGAACTGATTGGCTCAAACATTAAGAATGAAAGAAATTCCACAAATTAACTTTTAACAAGGCACACCTGTTAATTGAAATGCATTCCAGGTGACTACCTCATGAATCTGGTTGAGAGAATGCCAAGAGTGTGCAAAGCTGTCATCAAGGCATAGGGTGGCTACTATGAATCTCAAAAATAATCTAAAAAATAAAATATATGTTGATGTGTTTAACACTTTTTGGGTTACTAAATGATTCCATATGTGTTATTTCATAGTTTTGATGTCTTTGTTATTATTCTACAATGTAGAAAATAGTAAAAAATAAAGAAAAACCATGGAATGAGTAGGGTCCAAATGTTTGACTGGTACTGTATATCTTAGAAATACTTATCTTACTCCAGAATATCATATTCCAAAGGCAGAAGGTAATTAAAGTGCAACTTACCTCTTACCGCATCTGGCTAAGAACCCAAGAACAAAAATAAGAAGAAGTGCGCTTCACTGCAAGTGCCGTGGTGGAGATAATACTGGGTTTGACGGACAACTTTGAGAGCCAATTAACTTAACCCTTTGACACTTATGAACATACGGGTGTTGTCATTCTACAGCGGACCCTGCAGCGTGCACTCAAACTGGTGTGATTAGAACACTTATTTAGAACGTCAAGTTACGATTGACGCAACAGTCAGCATTTGAGCTGGCCACAGTTTTTTCAAAAACATTTTGCACAAACACAGTTTTATCGTGTCAACCTAAGATAAGATGTTACAAGATGAGTTGGGTCTGTTTGCAGTATGCATGCTGAAGGGGGTGTGTCGTCTACCATCATTCACTTCTGGAAGTACTGGAAAGACGAGTGAACCATCCCTTCACCTCATTTTGTTATAACATCTTTGGTCTGACAGACGTTTACGTTACAACCAGAATGCATTGTATGATGGCAACAAACATGGTGCCACATATAGCTGGTAATTAGCTTAGCATTAGCTCATCATAATCAGTACAACCTTCAAAAAACGTATTTTACAGACATCATATGAGTCCAGTACATTCTATGAAAGTATCGGGAATGCGTGATTTGTCATTATTTTACATGAAAAAGCATGACCCTCCTCAATTTTCCTCCTGGTAACAATTGTGTACATTTTGACCACTCCCTAACAGAACGCTGAGATCGAAATAGATTGTGTAGAATAGGGAATCGTGTCGGTGGTATCCATTACATTTATATCTGCAACATTCTGACATTTTTCACCTCACTGAATAGGCTACACAGGTGTGAGGTTGAGGTTCATGTCTTGCCAACCTCTAAACATGTCACCAAATGAATATGTTTGAATGTGATGAATGCAAAATTATGCAAAGTGGATACCACACCGTAAGGCCTTACCAGTATTTATATATTACAGTGTACTAGCTTGATATAATTCAACATTTTACCTTTTTTTCTCTGCAGTATATGCAAAAAGGAGTTGGTACCGAGAAAACTGGATAAATTGTTGTTTTATTTCTACACTTTCCATGTCACAGGTTTGGGTGGAATGCGGAGGTCTTGACTTGTTCTCTATTTGTGTACTTTTTCCCTATGATATTATTGTCTTTCCCAACCTTTATGCACAATATATTGCTTTATGTGTTGTCTCCACTCTATACTATACTATTACTATATTACAATCAATGCTTGCGTTGTAAACATTTGTATGGTTGAATGAGAGGTTTGTGTTGGTGCCTCAGACTGGCCGTGTTAACACCTACTGAAGGATCCATGATTAGCCAGACAGTGACAGGAGTGCTTGAATCTATCCACTAAAGCACAGAAAGGGAGAGGAGGATTTGCTTACTCACTGTCCTCCTACTCCACTCTCTCCTTTCTGCATTTTACCGTGTCTACCAGTCCGTGGTTTAGAATCCCCTCCCATATCTGCTGCTCAGTGACAGTCATATCAGAGTATAGGCCTTGTGTTAAAGGCTAAATTATAAAACCCTACTTGGACATATCAAACATGTGTTTTGGGTGAAAACATATGATTGATTTCAAGTGTACACTTTCCTCTATATCTCTAACTGCTACTCAGTGACAGAGTATAGGCCTTATGTTATACAGTGAATTATAATACTATATATGTAGAAAGCATACAGGGTTGAGGAGTAACTGATTACATGGAATATGAGTAAAAAAAACGAACTGTAATCAGTTACGATACCAACTACAATATTGTAATCAGATTACAGATACTTTTGAAAAAAATAGGTGATTGCTTTTGGATTACTTTTAAATTCAGAAAGGATGTTTGCAAAAAAATACATTATGACACCTTTCTGTTTTTTCAATGACATTCAATTCATCATTAAAAAAAGGGCACAAGTTTAAGTTTGTTCCACCTGAGTGATTCTGACCACATATCAGAGACCACTATTACGTTACCGATTAACAATTTTGGACAGGTAACTAGTAACTGTAACCGATTACATTTAGAATGTAACCTACCCAACCCTGAAAGCATACATGTTTTGCATGAAAACATACAAGTGATTTCAAGTGTCTCAGTGCTATTTTGTGTGTATATTTAGACAGCCCTTCGCTGGCATTCTGCTGTCATGAATCCTCTGAGCCCACAGAGTCTTGATGCTTTGTTTGTAGCAGAGCAGCAGGTTTTTCTCCCAACAACCCACCAGTTTATTTTGGGAAGGCTGAGGTAGGTAGGTAGGTAGGTGCCGGTCTTACTGCAGTGAGTGGGTAGCAGCTCGCAAACCCTGCAGTCCTGTACTTACTTGGGTAGCGCTGTATGCTATATGTACAGTATAAGGACAATTTATGTGTAGTACACTGTATATGACACACATATGTGCAACACAGCCAATATGTTTGTAGAATATAGCCAATATATGTGTGGTATATGGCCAATATATTTGTAATTGGCCAATATATATGTACAGTATTGTATATGGCCAATGTAGTATATACACTGAGTGTACAAATCATTAAGAACATAATTTGACAGACTGACCAGGTGAAAGCAATGATCCCTTATTGATGTCACTTAAATCAGTATAGATGAAGGGGAGGAGACTGGTAAAGCATTTTTTTTTAAGCTTTGTGACAATTGAGACATGAATTGTGTATGTGTGCCACAAAATATTTAAGTGCCTTTGAACGGGGTATGGTGGTAGGTGCTAAAAGCACTGGTGTTTCCCGTGTGTCTCAATAATGGTCAACCACCCAATGGACATCTATTTTATTTTATTTAACTAGGCAAGTCAGTTAAGAACAAATTCTTATTTACAATGACAGCCAAACCCAAACAACTCAACATTAGGAAGGTGTTTTTAATGTTTTGTACACTCAGTGTAGATATGTCTGCTTTCATAAACACTCTTTATTATACTGCTCCATCAGTTCCTCATCCCTTCTTCTCACCACCTCCATGCATCCCATCATCTATCCATTGTCACCTCTCTTCCTACACCATCTGTCCATGTAACCTTCATTTAACTAGGCAAGTCAGTTAAGAACAAATTCTTATTTACAATGATGGCCTACCAGGGAACAGTGGGTTAACTGCCATGTTCAGGGGCAGAACAACATATTTTTACCTTGTCAGCTCGGGGAATTGATCCAGCAACCTTTCGGTTACTAGTCCAACACTCTAACCACTAGGCTACCTGCCGCCATCATGTGATCATGTCTTTTTATTCTGTCGTTTGTCAGTCATCTTCTTGTATCTGACGCTCTCTTCGTTTATTTTTTGTTTATCACTCTTATACTCCACACACACACACACACACACACACACACACACACACACACACACACACACACACACACACACACACACACACACACACACACACACACAACCCATCCATCTGTCCATTCCTTTTACTCTTCTTTTCTTTAAGCTCTATCTCTCCATCTGCAGCTGTTTCTTGGCTATTCCAGTTTTCCCTCAATCACATTTCTGGAGTCTAATATATCTACAGCAGAACAACAATTATCTAATGCCTTAATGCACTCACCATACTTCTGATCACTTTCTTGCCTCATCAGTCAATACAACATTCACAGTGAACTGTTTTGTTCCCAGAATATTAAAACATTGTTTTCATCAGAAGAGAAATGTGTGCAAATGTGTGTACTGTCTCCAGCAATCAATCAAAAAATAAATACATATAGTAATATATAATAAATAAATGAGTAAATACAAGTGCACAAAATTCGAAATCACTCAATCACCGCAAATTCATGTACAATATAAGGAAAGGTCTAGGCGATGGGGACTGTCTAATTTGTATGATTTCTGACAGCATTGCATGCACAGATGCAGACAATGAAGTTGGGTTACTTCTAAGTAAGTTCGGGTTACTCCTAAATTGTCATCTCCAACATTGTGACCTTCCATTTTAGAGGTTTGCTTTGGTGTGGATTCAGGCCTATCCATTCAAATCAGTTGTGTTCCTCCATTGTATTCACCTTTCTGTATTTCTGTTGTGCATCGTTTTTCTGTTTGGTGATGGAAAATCTACAAACCTGTCAGCAAACCAGCCTATGTAATAAACTCAGCAAAAGAAGAAACGTCTCTCACTGTCAACTGCTTTTCATTTCAGCAAATTTAACATGTGTAAATATTTGTATGAACATAACAAGATTCAACAACTGAGACATAAACTGAACAAGTTCCACAGACATGTGACTAACAGAAATGGAATAATGTGTCCCTGAAAAAAAGGGGGAGGGGGGGTCAAAGTCAAAAGTCAGTATCTGGTGTGACCACCACCTGCATTAAGTACCGCAGTGCATCTCCTCCTCCTCATGGACTGCACCATATTTGCCAGTTCTTGCTGTGAGATGTTACTCCACTCTTCCACCAAGGCACCTGCAAGTTCCCGGACATTTCTAGGGGGAATGGCCCTAGCCCTCACCCTCCGATCCAACAGGTCCCAGACGTGAGATCCGGGCCCTTCGCTGGCTATGGCAGAACACTGACATTCCTGTCTTGCAGGAAATCATGCACAGAATGAGTGGCATTGTGATGCTGGAGGGTCATGTCAGGATGAGCCTACAGGAAGTTTACCACATAAGAGAGGAGGATGTCTTCCCTGTAATGCATAGCGTTGAGATTGCCTGCAATGACAACGAGCTCAGTCCAATAATGCTGTGACACACCGCCCCAGACCATGACGGATCTTCCACCTCCAAATCGCTCCAGAGTACAGACCTCGGTGTAACGCTCATTCCTTCGATGATAAACGCGAATTCGGCCATCACCCCTGGTGAGACAAAACCGTGACTTGTCAGTAAAGAACACTTTTTGCCAGTCCTGTCTGGTCCAGCGACGGTGGGTTTGTGCCCATAGGCGACGTTGTTGCCGGTGATGTCTGGTGAGGACCTGCCTTACAACAGCCCTCAGTCCAGCCTCTCTCAGCCTTTTTTTGCGGACGGTCTGAGCACTGCTGGAGGGATTGTGCGTCCCTGGTGTAAGTTGGGCAGTTGTTGTCATCCTGTATCTGTCCCACAGGTGTGATGTTCGGATGTACCAATCCTGTGCAGGTGTTGATACACGTGGTCTGCCACTGCGAGGATGATCAGCTGTCTGTCCTGTCTCCCTGTAGCGCTGTCTTAAGCGTCTCACATTACAGACATTATAATTTATTGCCCTGGCCACATCTGCAGGCACGTTCACGCAGATGAGCAGGGACCCTGGGCATCTTTCTTTTGGTGTTTTTCAGAGTCAGTAGACAGGTGCATGCTCATTAATTGTTTATGGTTCATTGAACAAGCATGGGAAACAGTGTTTTATTTATTATTATTATTTATTTTTTTCTTCTGTCTTGCCACTCTAACATAAAGGCCTGATTGGTGTAGTGCTGCAGAGATGGTTGTCCTTCTGGAAAGTTCTCACATCTCCACATAGGAACTCTGGAGCTCTGTCAGAGTGACCATCCGGTTCTTGGTCACCTCCCTGCCCAAGGCCCTTCTCCCCCTATTGCTCGGTTTGGCTGGGCGGCCAGCTCGAGGAAGAGTTTTGGTGGTTCCTAACTTCTTCCATTTGATGGAGGCCACTGTGTTCTTGGGGTCCTTCAATGCTGCAGACATGTTTTGGTACCCTTCCCCAGATCTGTGCCTCGACACAATCCTTTCTCTGAGCTCTACAGAGAATACTTTTAACCTCAGGCTTGGTTTTTGCTCTGACATGCATTGTCAACTGTGGGACCTTTATATAGCCAGGTGTGTGCCTTTTGGCTGCAGGGGCACTATTGAGTAGCTTGGATGAAAGGTGCCCAGAGGTGCCCAGAGTAAACAGCCTGCTCCTCAGTCTCATTTGCTAATATATGCATATCAGTATTAGTATTGGATAGAAAACACTCTGAAGTTTCTGAAACTGTTTGAATGATGTCTGTGAGTATCACAGAACTCATATGGCAGGCAAGAACCTGAGAAGAAATCCAAACAACAAGTGAGAAATCTGAGGTTGGTATATTTTCAAACCATTCCCTATTGAAATCTCATTGCGATATGAATGAAGATTCACTTCCTACTGCTTCCACTAGATGTCAACCGTCTATAGAAGGCAACTACGTTAAAAAAATGCATTTACTGTTTTACAAAAGGTCTCAGTCCTGTGTCTTGTGTGTACTGTTTCGAAAATCGACAACATTGTTCGAAAATGTTTTGTATGTCATAAACTGTAATACACCCTGCTGATATGTCCTCCGGTTGGCTACTCCTCCTTCTCCTCTCTTTTTTTCAATTCAAAACCTCTGTGTTTCAATGTATCACTGAGCTGAAAGGACTGGATAGGATAGGCAACATGGCGGGAAACCCCTGTGTATTTTTCCTTTTATCATAATGCTTTCATCTAGTTTAGTTTATTATTATAACCCCTTTTTCCCCCCGATTTTGTGATATCCATGGTAGTTACGATCTTGTCACAGCTGGTTGGATCAAACCCCAGACTTTAGTGGCACCGTGATGCAGTGTCTAAGACCGCTGTGCCACTCGGGAGGCCACTTTCATCTAGTTTGACTGATCAATGGTCACACAGCTGATGAGGAAACCAGGCTCATGTTATGGTTCATTAGGGAAAATAGACAGGGAAACAGGGAGGGCCTGCCTGATCTTGTCCAATATGAAACGTGCATTTTTTGTGAAAGAGATTGGTGGTGGAAACAGTTTGATAAAAAGGTAGAGGTGGAGAGGAGTTGTGGATAGGAGAAAAAAGGATGGAGAACAAAAGTGCTGAGGCCGAAGAATTTCCTTGTATGTCACGTTTGTACTTTGTGTGTTCTTACTGTTTACCCATGTTCCAAACAGGCAAAACTACCATAATACTTTTCTTTTCTGAATTTTGGGAGTAAATATTTGTATTGTGTGCTTGGCATTTTCTCACGGATTACTTTTAACCAGTGAAAATAAATTGCTGCCTTCTCACTGACATAGGAAAAAACATATTACAAGATCATACCTGCTACAATGTTATGAGTTACTGTAGTTTTTGTGGAGTACAGTTTAGTTTTGCAGAAGTCAAATGTCTTCAAGCTGGCTCTGGAACACTTTCAAGATGGGGACCTCTGAGCTAATGCATATCCTCAATTAATAACTATTGAAAGCCATGTTTTTCATTTCACTTTGTGTTCATGTGTCTCTCTCTTTTGCTCTCTCTCACTCTCACTCTCTCTCTCAATTCTTTTCAATTCAATTTGCTTTATTGGCATGATGTAACTGGTCTGAACTCAGCCCCATGACCATCTGGATGAGGGACTCTTTTCTTTGCTCAGTTCTTGGCATTGCAGGGCTTGGTAATGATATGAGAGGGGGTCACTGTATTGTAGATGTTTCCCAAACTTAATTGCGAATTAATTTGTATTTTTGTCTCTCTGTCTCTTTCTCTCTGTATGTCTGTTCTCCCTGCAGTAAGAGTAGACTGTCTTCTGACATGAATCCTGTGTATAGTCCTGTCCAGCCCGGGACACCGTACGGGAACCCCAAGAACATGGCATACGCAGGTGAGTGCCAAGACAACAACAACAAAAGCAACCAGCAATACAGTGGTCAGGTACTCCCTTAACATTTCTTGGCCCATTCGGCAAGGCCTATGTTTAGCTTTATAGATGCATTCTATCATTTTCTTACACTGATTAGTTACGTTATAGAGATATGTAATTTACTAGACGGGATGATGCGCTATTTAATTATATGCGTTAGATCACCTACATATTTCCTCCACATCCTTTCCCTGCTCTCCTTGTCTCACATCTGCAATAAACTGAAATGACTTGGCAATAAACGGAAATTACTTGGCAATAACTAAAATGACTTTGATTCTCTTTTGTGCTTTAGTTCATTTCAGTTGCTTTGCAGTTTCATTTCTGTCATCATTTCTGACTGTGTTTATGATGGAGATGAATAATTTCTTTTGTTTTACAAGGGCAGTGCAGCATTTGAGGTGTCCCTGCTGAAATAAACAATTTTTTTCACAAAAGTAGTGCACTGGGCCTTAATTAGTATTAGCGGAATATATAAGCTGGTCATCTAGGTTTGTATCTGTAGACTTACCATCACCATGAAGAAAACCATGCAAAATACAGTAATTGAGTACATTGAGACTAAAGGTTGACCGATTAATCGGAATGGCCGATTAATTAGGGCCGATTTCAAGTTTTCATAAGAATCTGAAATATGTATTTTTGGACACCGATTTGGCCGATTAAAAAAAAAAAATATATATATATATCTATATATTATTTTGTATACCTTTATTTAACTAGGCAAGTCAGTTAAAGAACACATTCTTATTTTCAATGACGGCCTAGGAACAGTTGGTTAACTGCCTTGTTCAGGGGCAGAATGACAGATTTTTACCTTGTCAGCTCGGGGATTCAATCTTGCGACCTTATAGTTAACTAGTCCAACGCTCTAACCACCTGCCTTTCATTGCACTCCACGAGGAGCCTGCCTGTTACGCGAATGTGGTAAGAAGCCACGGTAAGTTGCTAGCTAGCTTTAAACTTATCTTATAAAAAACAATCAATCAATGAATCATAATCACTAGTTAACTACACATGGTTGATGATATTATTAGTTTATCTTCTTATGGCTGCAATCCCGTTAACGGGAGCGATATGACAACAGCCAGTCAAAGTGTAGGGCGCCAATATCAAAATATCAAAACATCAAAAATCTCATAATTAAAATTCCTCAAACATACATGTCTCATACAATTTTCGTTGTTAATACCACCACAGTGTCCGATTTCAAATATGCTTCACAGCAAAAGCACCACAAACGATTATGTTAGGTCACCACATAGCCACAGAAAAACACAGCCATTTTTTTCCAGCCAAAGAGAGGAGTTTCAAAAAGCACAAAGCACAAATAGAGATACAATTAATCACTAACCTTTGATCTTCATCAGATGACACTAATAGGACTTCATGTTACACAATATATGTATGTTTTGTTTGATAAAGTTCATATTTATCAAAATATGAGTTGACATTCACTAGTTCCAAAAACATCCAGTGATTTTGCATAGCCACATCATTCAACATAAATACTCATCATAAATGTAGATCATAATACAAGTTATACACATGGAATTATAGATATGCCTCTCCTTAATGCAACCGCTGTGTCTGATTTCAAAAAAACTTTACGGAAAAAGAAACCCATGCAATAATCTGAGACGGCGCTCAGAAGTAAAAAATCACAATAGCTGCAACCATGGCGTCAACATAAACAAGAAATTACATGATAAATATTCCCTTACCTTTGATCTACATCAGAAAGCACTCCAGGAATCCCAGGTCCACAATAAATGTTTGTTTTGTTCGATAATATCCGTTATTTATGTCCAAATACCTTCTTTTGTTAGCGTGTTTGGTACACATATCCAAACGCTCATTCTGGTCAGCGTTACATCGGACAAAAACTTCAAAAAGTTATATTACAGGTCGAAGAAACATTTCAAACTAAGTACAGAATCAATCATTAGGATGTTTTTAACATATAGCTTCAATAAAGTTCCAACCGGAGTAATCCTTGTCTTCATGAGCAATGGAATGCAAGTGGGTACCATGAGGAATAAGCGTGATCAGAAATTGGCTGCTTGATGGACACCTGATACATTCTGCTCTCATTCACTCCCACAGCACCATAGAAGTCTCATTATTATTGGTTGACATCTAGTAGAACCCCTAGGCAGTGCAACATCATTAATATCTCAAGGGGATTTCATTGGGGACTCTGGTGAATACATACAAAGCTCAGATTTCTCACTTCCTGTTTTGATTTCAACTCAGGATTTTGCCTGCCATATGAGTTATGTTATACACAGACATCATTCAAACAGTTTTAGAAACGTTAGAGTGTTTTCTATCCAATACTAATAATAATATGCATATATTAGTAACTGAGATGGAGGAGCAGGCCGTATACTTTGGGCAACTTATTCATACAAGCTACTCAATACTGCCCCCCAGCCATAAGAAGTTATCTAGCGTGTCCTGCGTTGCATAATCGATGTGGTGCGCATTTGCAAAAAAGGACTGTCGTTGCTCCAACGTGTACCTAAACGTAAACATCAATGCCTTTCTTAAAATCAATACACAAGTATATATTTTTAAACCTGCATATTTAGTTAATATTGCCTGCTAACATTAATTTATTTTAACTAGGTAAGTTATGTCACTTCTCTTGCAATAGAGTCAGGGTATATGCAGCAGTTTGGGCCGCCTGGCTCGTTGTGAACTGTGTGTAGACTCTTTCTTCCTAACGAAGACAGCCAACTTCGCCAAACGGGGGATGATTTAACAAAAGCGCATTAGCGAAAAAAAGCACAATTGTTGCATGACTACCTAACCATAAACACCAATGCCTTTCTTAAAATCAATACACTGAAGTATATATTTTTAAACCTGCATATTTAGCTAAAAGAAATCCAGGTTAGCAGGCAATATTAACCAGGTGAAATTGTGTCACTTCTCTTGCGTTCATTGCATGCATGCAGAGTCAGGGTATATGCAACAGTTTGGGCCACCTGGCTCGTTGCGAACTAATTTGCCAGAATTGTACGTAATTATGACATAACATTGAAGGTTGTACAATGTAACAGCAATATTTAGACTTAGGGATGCCACCCGTTAGATAAAATACGTAACGGTTCCGTATTTCACTGAAATAATAAACGTTTTGTTTTCGAAATTATAGTTTCCGGATTCTACCATATTAATGACCAAAGCCTCGTATTTCTGTATGTTATTATGTTATAATGAAGTCTATGATTTGATATTTGATAGAGCAGTCTGAATGAGCGGTGGTAGGCACCAGCAGGCTCGTAAGCATTCATACAAACAGCACTTTCATGCTTTTTGCCAGCAGCTCTTCGCTGTGCTTCAAGCATTGAGCTGTTTATGACTTATCAAGTCCCGAGATTAGGCTGGTGTAACCGATGTGAAATGGCTAGCTAGTAAGCGGGGTGCGTGCTAATAGCGTTTCAAACGTCACTCGCTCTGAGACATGGAGTAGTTGTTCCCCTTACTCTGCAAGGGCTGCGGATTTTGTGGAGCGATGGGTAACGATGCTTCGAGGGTGGCTGTTGTCGATGTGTTCCTGGTTCGAGCCCAGATAGGGGCGAGGAGAGGGACAGAAGCTATACTGTTACACTGGCAATACTAAAGTGCCTATAAGGACATCCAATTGTCAAAGGTATATGAAATACAAATGGTATAGAGAGAAATAGTCCTACAAATACTACAACCTAAAACCTCTTACCTTGGAATATTGAAGTCTCATGTTAAAAGGATATGTTCTCATGTTCTGAGCAAGGAACTTAAATGTTAGCTTTTTTACATGGCACATATTGCACTTTTACTTTCTTCTCCAACACTTTGTTTTTGCATTATTTAAACCAAATTGAACATGTTTCATAATTTTTTGAGGCTGAATAGATTTTTATCGATGTATTATATTAAGTTAAAATAAGTGTTCATTCAGTATTGTTGTAATTGTCATTATTACAAAAATATATATATATTGTCCGATTTAATCGGTATCTGCTTTTTTGGCTGCCCAATAATCGGTATCGGCGTTGAAAAATCATAATCGGTCGACCTCTAATTGAGATGTCGAGTGGTTTGTGCTGATGTGGTGTGATGATGTGGTTCAGTTGGTGGAGCATGGCACTTGTAATGCTAGGGTTGTGGGTTTGATTCCCACAGGGGACAAGTATGAAAATGTATACACTCACTACGGTAAGATGCTCTGTATAAAATGGAAAAGTAATGAATAGATGATTTCAGCTTTCACATAGAAATAAGTTGCATTTGCCAAGTATTTCAAGAAACTGGAAAACATATTGTATACCAAGCAAGTATTTTTATATTCCACAAGTATTATCAGATTAACTGTTGTACAGATAATTATCAGACTCAAATGCTGGTAAACACTCAAATACATTTTGTTTAAAATTTTTTCCCAAAAGTAGTGCACTGGGCCTTTACTAGTCCTGTATTAGGGGACCAATATAGATGATACACCCCCACCCCCAACCTAGTTCCTGCGGCTATGAGTGCAGTCATCACTGGATGAGTCTATGCATTGAATGATCTGTCTGTGTGAAAATGGAGTATTCACATGGCGTGTACAAAGACAGGCGGAAATAAAAGAAATGCAGGAAGACAAGAAAAGGGAAGAGAGTGTGGGAATAGAAATGTGATTAGACTGGTGGTGCTTTCCTCCACTGGCTCGAGGGGGCAGGGCCCGTTACTGCCACTCGGCTAGTGATTCATTGGCCAAGCTGTTACAACAGCGCCAGCTTTGATAACAGGGAGTTTATTTTAAAGGTGCTCTCAGCTCTCAATGGTCTCTCTCTTTCTCTCTTGTCGCTTCTTTGTACCCATAATGCATTGCTGTTCAACCTTAGGCTGCAGCTGATCAGCGAGTTAAGAGAAAGGACAGACACCTGCAGTGGTTGCAGTAGCCTTTTGTGATGGAGTCTGTGTGGCGGGAGGCCGGGGGATACACACGCAGGAGCATACACACACAAACACACACACATCCTGGGGACAGCTGACCAAGGGAGTGTGGTTGGGGCCCCCTCCATGTCATCTCAGATACTGATAATTAAAAGAGGACTATCGCGCTCTCCCAAAATGTTGTTTGTGGCGTAAAACCTATAAATTCAAATAAGCAAAAAAGTGGGATGGGTCCGCACTCCAAAAGATGTTGCATAAAGCTTTACTTAATTTAAAAAAAAATTCTCTGCATCAGGGATGGCTTACACAGATGTTTCGGCTTTGCAGCTTTCTTCAGTGTGTTGGTACAAATATTTTTAATTCTAAACAGCATTTCTAGGGAACACAGGTGAGCTACCGGTGAGCAGCAGGTGCATCTCAGATACTGCTGACAGTAGGAATCCCTCCACTCCCTCTCTCTGTTCCTCCTTCCCTCCTGTCCTCCCTCCGTCTGTTCCTCCCTCCGTCTGTTCCTCCCTCCGTCTGTTCCTCCCTCCGTCTGTTCCTCCCTCCGTCTCTCCCTCCATTCCTCTGTCCCTCTCTCCATCCTCCGTCCACTCTGTTCCTCCCCTCCCTCTGTTCTTCCCTCTGTTATACCCTCCTTTCCTCCATCCCTCCATTCCTCCCTCCGTTCCTCCTTCCCTCCACTCCTCTTTCCCTCTATTCCACCCTCCCTTCGTCCCTCCCTCCATTTCTCCCTTCCTCTGTTCCTCCCTCCATCCCTCCCTCCCTACATTCTTCCTTCCCTCTGTTCCTCTGTTTTTCCCTCCCTCTTCTCTCTCCCTAATTGTCTCAGGCTGCTTCTCTTTTGCTAACATTTAGTCCACAGTCACACTGTTCCATAAATACAGAGGCTAATTAGTAAGGTGTGGGGTCTGGCTCTGACTGTGTGTGTGTCTGTCTGTGTGTGTGTGGTCGGTCGGTCGGTCGATCGGTGAGTGTGTGCGGTCGGTCGGCCAGATCTGGCTGTGTGGGTGGTGTGTAGCCTCAGGAAGGACACACACACACACACACAATGGCTGCTCCTGCGTGCTTTGTTATTTCCAATAATAGGCTACTTTGTTTTAGTGTGATTGCTATGTGATCAGTACAATTCATAGTCATACCAATTATGTAATTAATCTTTTTTTGCTCCTTTAAATGGAATACCAATACCACCTGACATTAGAGCATAGATAACGCATACATTTATAATATATACAGTAGGCCTATCCTAACTGTCACGTTCTGACCTTAGTTCCTTTGTTATGTCTTTGTTTTAGTTTGGTCAGGGCGTGAGTTGGGGTGGGTAGTCTATGTTGTGTTTATGTGTTTGGCCTGGTATGGTTCTCAATCAGAGGTAGGTGTTGTTCGTTGTCTCTGATTGAGAATCATACTTAGGTAGCCTTTTCCCACCTGTGTTTTGTGTGTGATTATTTTTCCGCGTCAGTGTTTGTTCCACACGGGACTGTGTCGGTTTTCATTTATTTCTCTTGTTCCTTTTGTTTTCTGTGTCCAGTGATATTTCATTAAAATATATCATGAACACATACGACACTGCACTTTGGTCCTCCTCTCCTTCCACCTACGAAACCCGTTACACTAACATTCAGTAAATATTTTCTCATTCGCTACATCTTCCCAACCCCTTATTTTCCATTTAGGCTGCCTAACATAAAGTAAATGTTTCTCTTCTATATTATTTTAAGGTGCAATATAAAGAAATCGCTTAGCCATTTCCTGGGTGCAAAAAAAAAAAAATCCTCTCGATGTCAACTGCTTTTACAGTGAGGCAAAAAAGTATTTAGTCAGCCACCAATTGTGCAAGTTCTCCCACTTAAAAAGATGAGAGAGGCCTGTAATTTTCATCATAGGTACACTTCAACTATGACAGATAAAATGAGAAAAAAAATCCAGAAAATCACATTGTAGGATTTATAATGAATTTATTTGCAAATTATGGTGGAAAATAAGTTTTTTTGTCACCTACAAACAAGCATGATTTCTGG
Organism: Oncorhynchus tshawytscha; assembly: GCF_018296145.1. Taxonomy (NCBI): domain Eukaryota; kingdom Metazoa; phylum Chordata; class Actinopteri; order Salmoniformes; family Salmonidae; genus Oncorhynchus; species Oncorhynchus tshawytscha. The sequence continues at coordinate 32,080,687 of NC_056458.1, forward strand.
CTCTCACAGACCTACCAACCACTTATTTTCAATTTCCAGGAAAATGCTGTGTGCCTTTAAGTTTCCATCTGATTTCCAACCTATGGGCCCTGGTCAATATAAGTTCACTACTGTTTATAGGGATAGGGTACCATTTGAGACTCAGTCTTTCTCTAGGGTGACAAATGGTCATGAATACTTACGAGGACAGGGCCTTGTTCTATGCCCATGAAGTATTATTGAGAACATTCCCTTTAGGTGGATCTGATCACTCTGTGTGACCTAACTGAGACATACAGTGCCTTCAGAAAGTGACTCTCTATTGGTTACACAGACTGCTGGCCTCCCATCCTATTCTAACCACCTCTCACCGGCTTTGTATTCATGTTACCTGATGAAATTGCTCTACAGTAGGATCTTGTTTCCATCTAATGCACATTCAAATATCATAAATCAGCACTGCAGAGCTCTCCCTGTCCTTTGCCATGCCCTGATTGTATTACTGCTGATGATATCTGGAAATGTGCATGTACACCCTGATGGCTACTGTTGCTAGCCCCAATTCTGACTTGTGCTCTGATATGTGCTTCACTGATTTCTGCTCTCGTAAAAGCCTGGGTTTTCTGCACGTTAATATCTAGAAGTTTATTACCTAAAATGGATAAATTGAAAGTGTAGATTCACAGCTCCAATCCAGATGTGTTGGTCATTACTGAGACGTGGTTAAGGAAGAGTGTTTTTTCGGCAAGACAGGTCTTTCAAAGGTGCGGGAGTGGCAATCTTTACCAAGGATCACCTTCAGTGCGTAGTTGTCTCCAGCAAGTCTGTCCCGAAACAATTTGATTTGCTGGTTTTATGCACTAAACTTTCAAATAGCTCTTTGTTGACTGTTGCTGTGTGCTATCGTCCTCCATCAGCAACGGCCTGTACCCTAACTGCCCTAAGCTTTCTCCTGGCCCCTTACACTAAGTCTGAATTTGTCCTGCTAGTTGGCCTAAACGGGGACGTACTTAAACCACCTGACCAAGTCCAAAAGCAATGGGACTCCCTACATCTTTCTCAGATTATTACCAATCCCACAAGGTATGACTCCAAACATCCAGAAAAGGCTACTCTCCTCTGTTATCCTCACAAATAATCCTGATAGGTATCAGTCTGGTGTTTTCTGTAATGACCTTGGTGATCACTGTTTCACAGCCTGTGTTCGTAATGGCTCAGTGAAACGACCTGTCCTGATTTGTCATAGACGCTTACAAAAAAACTTCAATGATCAAGACTTCCTTCATGAACTGGCCTCTGTAAAATGGTATATAATCAGCTTGAGCCCCTCTGTTGAAGAAGCTTGGACCTTTATTTTTATATTTTCAATGGTATTGTTAACAAACACGCCCCCATAAAGAAATTTTGAATTAAAAACAGGTTCAGCCCCTGGTTTGACCGTGATCATGCAGAGTTACTCCACCTCAAGAATTTCATTTGGCGAAAGGCTCAGCACACTCATACTCAGGCTGACTGGGTCTCGTTCAGGCAAATGAGAAATAAGTGTGCTAAGGCTATCCGGAAGGCCAAAGTTAGTTACTTTAAGGAGCAGTTCTCTCTCTGTGGGTCTAACCCCAAGAAGTTCTGGAAAACGGTTAAAGATCTGGAGAATAAACCCTCCTCCTCACAGCTGCCTATGTCCCTTAATGTTGATGATGTGGTTGTTACTGACAAGAAGCACATGGCTAAGCTCTTTAGTCACCACTTCATGAAGTCAGGATTCCTATTTGACTCAGCCATGCCTCCTTGCCTGTCCAATATTTCCTAATCTCCTACCGCTTCTAATGCGACTATCCCTGATGCTCCTCCCTCTTTTTCCTCTGCCACGCTACAAAGTTTCTCCCTGCAGGTGGTCACTGAATCCGAGGTGCTAAAGGAGCTCCTGAAACTTGACCCCAAAAAAACATCTGGGTCATATGGTTTAGACCCTTTCTTCTTCAAGGTTGTTTCCCCTATCGTCGCCAAGCCTATCTCAGGTTAAAAAAGCTCAGTCTCTCCTTTCTGGGGAGGTTCCCATTGCTTGGAAGGCAGCCACGGTTCATCCTTTAATTAAAGGGGAGATCAAGCTGATCCCGTTATAGGCCTACTTCTATTTTGCCCTGTTTATCAAAAGTGTTGGAAAATTATGTAAATAATCAACTGACTGGCTTTCTTGATGTCTACAGTATTCTCTCTGGTATGGAATCTGGTTTCCGCTCAGGTTATGGATGTGTCACTGCGACCTTAAAGGTCCTCAATGATGTCCCCATTGCCCTTGATTCTAAGCAATGTTGTGCATCTATTTTTATTGACTTGGCCAAAGCTTTTGATATGGTAGACCATTCCATTCTTGTGGGCCGGCTAAGGAGTATTGGTGTCTCTAAGGGGTCTTTGGCCTGGTTTGCTAACTACCACTCTCAAAGAGTGCAGTGTTTAAAGTCAGAACATCTGCTGTCTCAGCCACTGCCTGTCACCAAGGGAGTACCCCAAGGCTTGATCCTAGGCCCCATGCTCTTTTCAATTTATATCAAGAACATAGCTCAGGCAGTAGGAAGTTCTCTCATCCATTTATATGCAGATGATAGCCTTATACTCAGCTGGCCCCTCGGATTTTGTGTTAAACACTCTACAACAAAGCTTTCTTAGTGTCCAACAAAATTTCTCTACCCTTAACCTTGTGCTGAACCTCCAAAACAAAGGTCATGTGGTTTGGTAAGAATAATGCCCCTCTCCCCGCAGGTGTGATTACTACCTCTGAGGGTTTAGAGTTTGAGGTAGTCACCTCATGCAAGTATTTGGGAGTATGGTTAGACGGTACACTGTCCTTCTCAGCCCATATCAAAACTGCAGGCTAAAGTTAAATCTAGACTTGGTTTCCTCTATTGTAATCACTCCTCTTTTACCCCAGCTGCCAAACTAACCCTGATTCAGATGACCATTTTACCCATGCTAGATTACGGAGATGTAATTTATAGATCGGCAGGTAAGGGTGCTCTCGAGCGGCTAGATGTTATTTACCATTCGGCCATCAGATTTGCCACCAATGCTCCTTATAGGACACATCACTGCGCTCTATACTCCTCTGTAAACTGGTCATCTCTGTATACCCGTCGCAAGACCCACTGGTTGATGCTTATTTATAAAACCCTCTTAGGCCTCACTCCCCCTATCTGAGATATCTACTGCAGCCCTCATCCTCCACATACAACACCCGTTCTGCCAGTCACATTCTGTTAAAGGTTCCAAAGCGCACACATCACTGGGTCGCTCGTCTTTTCAGTTCGCTGCAGCTAGCGACTGGAACGAGCTGCAGCAAACACTCAAAGTGGACAGTTTTATCTCAATCTCTTCATAGCACCTGTATTATTCAGAGATAATAGCTTAAAAGATTATAGTTACCATTCCTGGATGGCATGTTTCCTCTTCTAAAGCACTTCCTTCCTATTTCCTTTGATATAAGATCACCTATGAGTCACCAAGTACCTCAATACGTCCCATTGAAACTGAACCAGTGTCATATTCATTAATTAAGACAAAACTAAATGTTTTGCAACATAAAACGAAAGCAAGCATTTCTTATATTGAACAAGTTCAGGTAGTCGCTCCCTGTTTCAGTCTGTTTTCTTTCAGTCGGTACCCTAATGAATACAACCCAGGAGACTTCAACCTTATCTTATCTGAACTGTCAGCAACTCCACGCAATCACTGACATCCAATCTATATGGATGGGCTGCATCCACTGCAGTGTCCTGGCCAATTGTTTAATGAATCAGGTGCAGGAGGGTGGGGCTGCGCTGTAAATCACTGTGACGGGGATGTGGGGAGATGGAGGCTCCATAGAGTAATAACATGTGATTATCCCATCCACACAGGCACTCTGGACCAACACTGTCTCTGTGCTGTCCTACCTTTGACCTTTCATCTTACAACACATACACATCCACTCATATGTTAACTTGCATGTACTTACATACACACACACACACACACACACACACACACACACACACACACAGCCACTGCACACACACACACACACACACACACAGCCACACACACACACACACACACACACACACACACACACACACACACACACACACACACACACCCCCAGGCAATGATGTTCTGAAAGGCCTCTGTTCTCTGTCCTCAGGCTATCCTGCAGGTTATGCTCAGACTCCTACCTATACACCCAACCTCTACCAGACTGGCAGTCCAGGCTATCCCCCAGGTAAGAACACACACAAGCAAAAATGCATGCACGCACAAACAAGCACACACAAACTTGCACGCATGCACACACAAATATGCCACGCAATCACACAGACATGCACACAAGCGCACATGCATTTTGATCAAACCAGCAGTCCACTCTATCCCCCAAGGTAAGAATATATACACGTGATATAAAACACACTATATGAATCAGATTGGCGGTGCAATCTACTCAAAGGTAAAAAATACCCACATGCGCGCACACACACACACACACACACTAAAACATATTCTCTCTCTCTGTGTCTTATCCACATGGATGTCATGAGAAGTTTCCCCTAGACTTTGGGTCAGTTTAACATTTTCACCAGTCAAGGTTAAGATTGGGGGAGGGAAAGCTGATCCTAGATCTGTACCTATAGGAAACTTCACCCCAGAGCCTTCACAGTGCCTTGAGAACTCTTATGTAGAGCTGCTAGAGAGACTTTGTTCATATTGTATCCACACAGTGCTCTAGAACGTTCTGTACAGAAATGTGTGTGTGTCTGTGTGTAATGTTGTGTTTTGGTGTGAACTTGAGAATGACTTTGGAATTACTGTTAATAAGATGATTCCTAATTTATTTTCTGATTTATTGTGATAAACAATTCTTCATATGGCTGTGGTTACATTGCCCTTTGTTGTTAGAGGATGGCTTGAGATGTCTGTCAGTTAGTGAAAGTGATATAACCTGGGGTTGTTTGGCATTTTATTACCGTAAATACGGTAATACTGTTTGTCATTGAGATGGCCTAGAAGCAGTGTTGGTCTCTCTAGCATCTCCTTGTGCTAGCTAGAATTAAATAATGTAGTTTCAATAGAATGCATCTCTCCACCTCTGTGCACGGAGAGGCAAAGGTTGGGTAGGTACTAGGGTTGGGGTCAATTCCTTTTCAATTCAGTAAGTATTCAATTCAAATTTTCCTCAATGCTTCTCTGTGAGAAAAAATGGAGCTGGAATTACAGTTTACTTCCTGAATTGACTGAGCTGAAATGGAATTGACCCTAGCTCTGGTAGCTAGTAGTTTGTGTTGTGGTTTGTGGTGATCCATATTTCTTATGTGCAGTCTGGTTTTACTGCATTTCTCCTGGAGCTCCAGAGGGTTTGATCATTAGAGAGTGGAGTGAAGTAGGTCAGTAAGAGCTGTGCCATGTTGTCGCTCTACAGTGCCCTGCAGCACTGCCGTTACTGGGCTGGGTCATGTTGTCGCTCTACAGTGCCCTGCAGCACTGCCGTTACTGGGCTGGGTCATGTCACTCTACAGTGCCCTGCAGCACTGCCGTTACTGGGCTGGGTCATGTCGCTCTACAGTGCCCTGCAGCACTGCCGTTACTGGGCTGGGTCATGTTGTCGCTCTACAGTGCCCTGCAGCACAGCCGTTACTGGGCTGGGTCATGTCGCTCTACAGTGCCCTGCAGCACTACCGTTACTGGGCTGGTCATGTTGTCGCTCTACAGTGCCCTGCAGCACTGCCGTTACTGGCTGGGTCATGTTGTCGCTCTACAGTGCCCTGCAGCACTACCGTTACTGGGCTGGGTCATGTTGTCGCTCTACAGTGCCCTGCAGCACTGCCGTTACTGTGCTGGGTCATGTCTCGCTCTACAGTGCCCTGCAGCACTGCCGTTACTGGGCTGGGTCATGTTGTCGCTCTACAGTGCCCTGCAGCACAGCCGTTACTGGGCTGGGTCATGTCGCTCTACAGTGCCCTGCAGCACTACCGTTACTGGGCTGGTCATGTTGTCGCTCTACAGTGCCCTGCAGCACTGCCGTTACTGTGCTGGGTCATGTGTCGCTCTACAGTGCCCTGCAGCACTGCCGTTACTGGGCTGGGTCATGTTGTCGCTCTACAGTGCCCTGCAGCACTGCCGTTACTGGGCTGGGTCATGTCGCTCTACAGTGCCCTGCAGCACTGCCGTTACTGTGCTGGGTCATGTGTCGCTCTACAGTGCCCTGCAGCACTGCCGTTACTGGGCTGGGTCATGTGTCGCTCTACAGTGCCCTGCAGCACTGACGTTACTGGGCTGGGTCATGTTGTCGCTCTACAGTGTGCTGCAGCACTGCTGTTACTGGGCTGGATCATGTGTCGCTCTACAGTGCCCTGCAGCCCTGCCGTTACTGTGCTGGGTCATGTTGTCGCTCTACAGTGCCCTGCAGCACTGCCGATACTGGGCTGGGTCATGTTCACTAGGCATAAAACATAAGATAATGCGTCCGAAATTAAGCCCAAGTTCGACAATGGAATGGATGGAAGGTGTGTGTGTGTTTATGCTTGTATGTCAGTGTGTTGAATGTGTGAAATGTTATGTATGTGTGTGTGTGTGTGTGTGTGTGTGTGTGTGTGTGTGTGTGTGTGTGTGTGTGTGTGTGTGTATGTGTGTGCACTCTGTTTGTGTGTACAGTACCAGTCAAAAGTTTGGACACACCTACTCATTCCAGGGTTTTTCTTTATTTGGACTATTTTCTATATTGTAGAATAATAGTGAAGACATCAAAACTATGAAATAACACACATGGAATCATGTAGTAACCAAAAAGGTGTTAAACAAATCACAATATATTTGAGATTCTTCAGAGTAGCAACCCTTTCTCTTGATGACAGCTTTGTACACTCTTGGCATTCTCTCAACCAGCTTCATGAGGTAGTCACCTGGAATGCAGTTCAATTAACAGGTGTGCCTTGTTAAAAGTTAATTTGTGGAATTTCTTTCCTTAATGTGTTTGAGCCCATCAGTTGTGTTGTGACAAGGTAATGGTGGTATACAGAAGATAGCCCTATTTGGTAAAAGACCAAGTCCATATTATGGCAAGAACAGCTCCAATAAGCAAATACAAATGACTGTCCATCATTACTTTAAGACATGAAGGTCAGTCAATCCGAAACATTTCAAGAACTTTGAAAGTTTCTTTGAGTGTAGTTGCAAAAACCATCAAGCACACATCAACCAGCAATGGACATTAGACGGGTGGAAATCTGAGTCCAAATTTGAGATTTTTGGTTCCAACCGCTGTGTCTTTGTGAGACACAGAGTAGGTGAACGGATGATCTCTGCATGTGTGGTTCCCACCATGAAGCATGGAAGAGGAAGTGGGATGGTGTGGGGGTCCTTTGCTGGTGACAATGTCTGTGATTTATTTAGAATTCAAGGCACACTTAACCAGCATGGCTACCACAGCATTCTGCAGCGATACGCCATCCCATCTGGTTTGTGCTTAGTGGGACTATCATTTGTTTTTCAACAGGACAATGACCCAAAACAAAGCTCCGGGCTGTGTAAGGGCTATTTGAACAAGAAGGAGAGTGATGTAGTATTGCATCAGATGACCTGGCCTCCACAATCACCCGACCTCGACCCAATTAAGATTGTTTGGAATGAGTTGGACCGCAGAGTGAAGGAAAAGCAGCCATCGAGTGCTCAGCATGTGTGGAAACTCCTTCAAGACTGTTGGAAAAGCATTCCAGGTGACTATCTCATGAAGCTGGTTGAGAGAATGTCATCAAGGCAAAGGGTGGATACTTTGAAGAATCAAAAATCTCAAATATTTTTTTTTTGTTTAACACTTTTTGGGTTAATACATGATTTCGTATGTGTTATTTCATAGTTCAGATATCTAAACTATTTTTCTACAATGCAGAAAATAGTTTAAAAAAACAAAACAAAACAAAAACTTGAATGAGTAGGTGTGTCCAAACTTTTTACTGATACTGTATGTACTCTATTTCTGTTCTCTATGTGTGTGTGTGTACTCTGTTTGTGTGTATGTATACAGTGTCTGGTGAAAGTCTACAAACCCCTTGCCCAGCATTCACATTTTGCTGCCTTTAAATTAAATACAAAAAATGTGTAACATTTTATGTACACCACCTACACCATTTTCAAAGTAAAAGTAACATTTTCCAAATTAATAACAAAAATTTAAATGTCTTGATTGCGTATGTCTTCACCCCCCAGAGTTAATACTTGGTGGACCTTTTGGCAGCCATTACAGATGTGAATCATTTGGAATAAGATTCTACCAACGTTGTACAACTCTTAGTGCAACATATATCCATTGTCTTTGTCAAAATTGCTCAAGTTAAGTACATTTGGTTGGGAGTCATTGATGGACAGCAATATTCATACCTTGTCTCTGATTTTCAAGCACATTTAAGACAGGACTTAGAATTGACCACTTAGGAACACCAATTGGAAAGACATTCTGGTGTGTCTTTGGCATTAACATTTTTAATTGTCCTGCTGAAAAATATAAGGTTTTCAGAAGAATGAGGCAGGGTTTCCTCCCATTTAAATCTGGTCTTTGCTCCCTTCATATTTCTTTTGATCGTGACCAACTCCCCAGTCTCTGCCGGTGATAAGTATACCCATAACATGATGCTGCCACAACAATAAGAGAACATTTTATATAGTTTTCTTTCACATTGAACATGTGGAGGAGGTTATGTAGAAAACTCTTAAGTTATTCCCTTTTTAGATTTAATTTTAAGGCAACAAAATATAAAGACTGTGCAAGAGGTGTGTAGACTTTCACTAGCAACCAGGTGTGTACTGTATACTCTGTGTCTACTCTGTGTGTATTCTCTATGTGCGTGCTTGCGTGAGTGCATTTGCATGCTGTGTGTGTTTTATTACTATCTATCCATGTCTATCTTCTATATCTGTGTCTGTGTTCTATGTGTGTGAGGGTGTGTGTGTGTAATCTCTCTGTGTTTGTGTCTGGGACAGTGCTGCTGGTGAAGCAGGGCTGGCCCCAGGCCTCCAGTGCTGGAGTGGGCCCAGAGGGCTCCTATGACCTGGCCATGGACGCAGGCTCAGAGGGCCGCCAGTACCAGGCCTCAGCCGCAGCTTTCAGTAAATATGACCCTATGTACTCTACACACACAGATATGTATTTACACAGACATACTCACACACACGTTTGCACTCATGCACTCTCACACATACATACACAGTATGCACGCAGCAGGGTTTCTGTTAGCCGGTAAATGCTGCCCCCCCCAAAAGAAAATGCCACGCTGATAAATAAAATTGTTGCCGACCAAATTGTCCAGGAAAGAAAAATCCATTGCAAAATTATGCATTTTATTAATTGAAGGGAATACCAGTTGATGTGTGCTCCAATTTCAAAGGCAAATATACTTCATATATAAAACCATTAAGCTGCTTGGAAATTAGTGTAGGGTATTTTTAGTCACACAAAAGACGCGAGGTCCTCATAAAAGACTTCAGCTAAGTGTACCCGACTAGGTTCTCAAAAGAGACTTCAGCTAAGTGTACCCGACTAGGTCCTCAAAAGAGACTTCAGCTAAGTGTACCCCGACTAGGTCCTCAAAAGAGTCTTCAGCTAAGTGTACCCCGACTAGGTCCTCATAAAAGACTTCAGCTAAGTGACCCCGACTAGGTCCTCATAAAAGACTTCAGCTAAGTGTACCCCGACTAGGTCCTCAAAAGAGACTTCAGCTAAGTGTACTCTGACTAGGTCTTCATAAGAGACTTCAGCTAAGTGTACTCTGACTAGGTCCTCAAAAGAGACTTCAGCTAAGTGTACCCCGACTAGGTCCTCATAAAAGACTTCAGCTAAGTGTACCCCGACTAGGTCCTCATAAAAGACTTCAGCTAAGTGTACCCCGACTAGGTCCTCAAAAGAGACTTCAGCTAAGTGTACTCTGACTAGGTCTTCATAAGAGACTTCAGCTAAGTGTACTCTGACTAGGTCCTCAAAAGAGACTTCAGCTAAGTGTACCCCGACTAGGTCCTCATAAGAGACTTCAGCTAAGTGTACTCTGACTAGGTCCTCAAAAGAGACTTCAGCTACAGTGCCTTGCGAAAGTATTCGGCCCCCTTGAACTTTGCGACCTTTTGCCACATTTCAGGCTTCAAACATAAAGATATAAAACTGTATTTTTTTGTGAAGAATCAACAACAAGTGGGACACAATCATGAAGTGGAACGACATTTATTGGATATTTCAAACTTTTTTAACAAATCAAAAACTGAAAAATTGGGCGTGTAAAATTATTCAGCCCCTTTACTTTCAGTGCAGCAAACTCTCTCCAGAAGTTCAGTGAGGATCTCTGAATGATCCAATGTTGACCTAAATGACTAATGATGATAAATACAATCCACCTGTGTGTAATCAAGTGTCCGTATAAATGCACCTGCACTGTGATAGTCTCAGAGGTCCGTCAAAAGCGCAGAGAGCATCATGAAGAACAAGGAACACACCAGGCAGGTCCGAGATACTGTTGTGAAGAGGTTTAAAGCCGGATTTGGATACAAAAAGATTTCCCAAGCTTTAAACATCCCAAGGAGCACTGTGCAAGCGATAATATTGAAATGGAAGGAGTATCAGACCACTGCAAATCTACCAAGACCTGGCCGTCCCTCTAAACTTTCAGCTCATACAAGGAGAAGACTGATCAGAGATGCAGCCAAGAGGCCCATGATCACTCTGGATGAACTGCAGAGATCTACAGCTGAGGTGGGAGACTCTGTCCATAGGACAACAATCAGTCGTATATTGCACAAATCTGGCCTTTATGGAAGAGTGGCAAGAAGAAAGCCATTTCTTAAAGATATCCATAAAAAGTGTTTAAAGTTTGCCACAAGCCACCTGGGAGACACACCAAACATGTGGAAGGTGCTCTGGTCAGATGAAACCAAAATTGAACTTTTTGGCAACAATGCAAAACGTTATGTTTGGCGTAAAAGCAACACAGCTCATCACCCTGAACACACCATCCCCACTGTCAAACATGGTGGTGGCAGCATCATGGTTTGGGCCTGCTTTTCTTCAGCAGGGACAGGGAAGATGGTTAAAATTGATGGGAAGATGGATGGAGCCAAATACAGGACCATTCTGGAAGAAAACCTGATGGAGTCTGCAAAAGACCTGAGACTGGGACGGAGATTTGTCTTCCAACAAGACAATGATCCAAAACATAAAGCAAAATCTACAATGGAATGGTTCAAAAATAAACATATCCAGGTGTTAGAATGGCCAAGTCAAAGTCCAGACCTGAATCCAATCGAGAATCTGTGGAAAGAACTGAAAACTGCTGTTCACAAATGCTCTCCATCCAACCTCACTGAGCTCGAGCTGTTTTGCGAGGAGGAATGGGAAAAAATGTCAGTCTCTCGATGTGCAAAACTGATAGAGACATACCCCAAGCGACTTACAGCTGTAATCGCAGCAAAAGGTGGCGCTACAAAGTATTAACTTAAGGGGGCTGAATAATTTTGCACGGCCAATTTTTCAGTTTTTGATTTGTTAAAAAAGTTTGAAATATCCAATAAATGTCGTTCCACTTCATGATTGTGTCCCACTTGTTGTTGATTCTTCACAAAAAAATACAGTTTTATATCTTTATGTTTGAAGCCTGAAATGTGGCAAAAGGTCGCAAAGTTCAAGGGGGCCGAATACTTTTGCAAGGCACTGTAAGTGTACCCAACTAGGTCCTCAAAAGAGACTTCAGCTAAGTGTACTCTGACTAGGTCCTCATAAGAGACTTCAGCTAAGTGTACCCCGACTAGGTCCTCATAAGAGACTTCAGCTAAGTGTACTCTGACTAGGTCCTCTAAGAGTAGGTCCTCAAAAGAGACTTCAGCTAGTCCTCAAAAGAGACTTCAGCTAAGTGTCCTCGACTCTGACTAGGTCCTCAAAAGAGACTTCAGACTTCAGCTAAGTGTACCCGACTAGGTCCTCAAAAGAGACTTCAGCTAAGTGCCTGACTAGGTCCTCAAAAGAGACTTCAGCTAAGTGTACCTGACTAGGTCCTCAAAAGAGACTTCAGCTAAGTGTACCCCGACTAGGTCCTCAAAAGAGACTTCAGCTAAGTGTACTAGGACCTGACTAGGTCAAAAGAGACTTCAGCTAAAAAGGTCCTCAAAAGAGACTTCAGCTAAGTGTACTAGGTCCTCATACGAGACTTCAGGTCCTCAAAGAGACTTCAGCTAAGTGTACCCTAGGTCCTCATAAGACTCAAAGTGTGACTAGGTCCTCATAAGAGACTTCAGCTAAGTGTACCCGACTAGGTCCTCAAAAGAGACTTCAAAGAGACTTCAGCTAAGTGTGTAGGTCCTCAAAAGAGACTTCAGCTAAGTGTACTCTGACTAGGTCCTCAAAAGAGACTTCAGCTAAGTGTACCCGACTAGGTCCTCAAAAGAGACTTCAGCTAAGTGTACCCCGACTAGGTCCTCAAAAGAGACTTCAGCTAAGTGTACTCTGACTAGGTCCTCATAAGAGACTTCAGCTAAGTGTACCCCGACTAGGTTCTCAAAAGAGACTTTAGCTAAGTGTACCCCGACTAGGTCCTCAAAAGAGACTTCAGCTAAGTGTACTCTGACTAGGTCCTCATAAGAGACTTCAGCTAAGTGTACTCTGACTAGGTCCTCAAAAGAGACTTCAGCTAAGTGTACCCCAACTAGGTCCTCATAAGAGACTTCAGCTAAGTGTACTCTGACTAGGTCCTCAAAAGAGACTTCAGCTAAGTGTACCCCGACTAGGTCCTCAAAAGAGACTTCAGCTAAGTGTACCCGACTAGGTCCTCAAAAGAGACTTCAGCTAAGTGTACCCCGACTGGACATAAGTGGCGAAGATTGTCTTGATTTTCCCCATTTCCAGTGTGCCTGCCGAGAGGGGATACTTTCTCCACAACAGAGTAAAGACTGCCTCAAGATCACTCCTTCTTTAGGACAAAGTAACAAGGTTGATGCACATTAAACTGCTCCAAGGAGATGGACAGTTTTGACTTCCCAACAGCAGCGGGTCACTTCAGGTCAAGGTCTGCCGCAAACACAAGTAAATTAAAGGCAATGATTGTGTTGGTCAGGCCCAGTCCTAGCAGTTCTGCTACCGCCCTGGGCCAGATCAGCATATCCCGCTCCTGTGTTATGTATAGTACAAAGATTTGGTATGGATTAATAAATTATGTGTATCATGCGCAATTGGTGCATTTCAGTTAAGCTTATTCAGTAGCACTTGAAAACAAAACATTGTTGCCAGCTATACACATCAGAGAGGTACAATGTTGCAATCACTAGTCAGCCAAATGCCTATTGTAGGAAACAGAGTTGTTATCAATAAGCCACGTACGTATATCACACATGACACGAGTCAAGACTCCACGAGAGTTCAAATTACAATAGGCATAACATTTATTTACATCATCTAATAGAACTGTGAAAAGAGATATCATTTGAACTTTGGAAACAAGTGCATTCATGAATGCATGGTACAGGCCTCGTTTCACGGGAGCATTGTAAAATAAGCTTTTTCTCAATGAACCAGCCTTATTTTCGTTTATCTACATATTTAATTTGATTGTCCAACATCAGTTTTATAATTTCTTCATTTTGTGGCCACCTAGAGTGTCCTCTTTCTACTGCTGTGGTGCTGAATCGCAGCGGGAATGGGGAGTGGGGCGAGCTGGCCCGGTCAAATGAACGTCAACATTTTTAGCTAACCCTAACCATTTTCCTAACCTTAACCTAATTCTCCTAACCTGCCATGTTAATTCTCCAAGCCTGCTGGGTAAGTTCTCCTAACCTGCTACAAAAAGTTAAGTCTGATGTTAATTGGGAAAAAGCTAGATCCCTTCTAGGGATGACAGGCCAGCCCTGGTGTTAGTAGACAACTATGTTCTGTTATTTATTAGGCCTAATTAAAATGTTCATGCCCGGGCTAAATTAAATTAGAGAGGCCTAGATTGTATTTGAAAACAGCTGTGTTTTGTTATTTATTAATTAATGTAAGTCTTTTGTTTCTGGCCATTTTGAGGCTGTAATCGAACCCGCAAATGCTGATGCTCCAGATACTCAACTAGTCTAAAGAAGGACCGTTTTATTGCTTCTTTAATGAGCACAACAGTTTTCAGCTGTGCTAACATAATTGCAAAAGGATTTTCTAATGATCATTTAGCCTTTTAAAATTATAAACTTGGATTAGCTAACATAACGTGCTATTGGAACACAGGAGTGATGGTTGCTGATAATGGGCCTCTGTACGCCTATGTAGATATTCCATAAAAAATCTGCCGTTTTCAGCTACAATAGTCATTTACAACATTAACAATGTCTACACTGTATTTCTGATCAATTTGATGTTATTTTAATGGACCAAAAATTTGATATTCTTTCAAAAACAAGGACATTTCAAAGTGACCCCAAACTTTCGAACGGTAGTATACATACACACACACACACACACATACACGTTGGCATGGCTGGGGAAACATTCAGAGCTGAGCTGGGTTTCGAGCTCTTGGGAAAAAGGTGTTAGGAAAAGGTTTGTAGTAAGACAGGCCGATGGGGGATGTGAGGTAGTGAGTGACATCACAGGGGGAAGTGATATGGGGGAGGGGCTGTGGGATGGCACTTTGCTTGGCTTAGTGCTGTGCTGTGTCCTATAACATGTTTGCTGGCTGCTGCAGCATACATTCTTTTCATATAGTGTAACTACATTTCAGTTGGATAGATAACGTGTGTTTGAGTCATGGAAGTGATTTGGTGATTTCCTAACATGAATGTAATGATCAGTGTCCTCTAAAACCCACCAGAACGTACACTTCTCTGTGTGTGTGCCTGCGTGTGTGTGCTTGAGTGTTTGAGTAAAAAATAAATAATAATAATGTTCACATTCTGTGTTGTTAGTCAGGGCTAAGTTGTCTGACACAGGGCTTGTTCACGATTACAGCCGACTGTCGACTGACTGATCTACAAATTACCTTGCATCATAAATATCTACTTATTATTATTTGTAGATCAGTCACAATTGACCCAAAGTGCATCACGTCGGCTGCAATGTCAAACAAGCCCATGGCCTCTCTTTGGGCATTCATAATACAGCTGGTTCTGCTTCATATATGTCCAAAGCTCTGTGGAAACTATATACAGTTGAAGTTTGGAGGTTTACATACACTTAGGTTGGAGTCATTAAAACTCGTTTTTTTAACCACTCCACAAATTTCTTGTATGTAAACTTCAGACTTCAACTGTATATACAGTGGCGCAAAAATGTATTTAGTCAGCCACCAATTGTGCAAGTTCTCCCACTTAAAAAGATGAGAGAGGCCTGTAATTTTCATCATAGGTACACTTCAACTATGACAGACAAATTGAGGGAAAAAAATCAGCATTCTTTGTCCTCCAAACACGACGAGATGAGTTTTTACCAAAAAGTTCTATTTTGGTTTCATCTGACCATATGACATTCTCCCAATCTTCTTCTGGATCGTCCAAATGCTCTCTAGCAAACTTCAGACGGGCCTGGACATGGCTTAAGCAGGGGATAACGTCTGGCACTGCAGGATTTGAGTCCCTGGCGGCGTAGTGTGTTACTGATGGTAGGCTTTGTTACTTTGGTCCCAGCTCTCTGCAGGTCATTCACTAGGTCCCCCCATGTGGTTCTGGGATTTTTGCTCACCGTTCTTGTGATCATTTTGACCCCACGGGGTGAGATCTTGCGTGGAGCCCCAGATCGAGGGAGATTATCAGAGGTCTTGTATGTCTTCCATTTCCTAATAATTGCTCCCACAGTTGATTTCTTCAAACCAAGCTGCTTACCTATTGCAGATTCAGTCTTCCCAGCCTGGTGCAGGTCTACAATTTTGTTTCTGGTGTCCTTTGACAGCTCTTTGTTCTTGGCCATAGTGGAGTTTGGAGTGTGACTGTTTGAGGTTGTGGACAGGTGTCTTTTATACTGATAACAAGTTCAAACAGGTGCCATTAATACAGGTAACTAGTGGAGGACAGAGGAGACTCTTAAAGAAGAAGTTACAGGTCTGTGAGAGCCAGATATCTTGCTTGAACTTAGAACTTGCACAATTGGTGGCTGACTAAATACTTTTTTGCCCCACTGTATCTTGGAGGCTACATGTATTTTGTAAAGGAGCACTGTCAGTCCTAACTGTTCTCCTCCGCCAATGAGACACTCTGAATGTCAATACAATTGAAAATGATCTGGAAACTGAAACTAGGTCTCGCTCACCACATGTTCTCTCTCTCTTTCTGTCTCCTTCTCTTTTGCTTTCTCTTTTTCCATCTTTCCCTCTGCCGGCTTGATCTCTCTCTTACTCTCTCTCTCTCTTGCTATTTTCTCCATGACTTTCCCTCTCTTGCTTTCTCTCTTTCTCTCCCTCTCTCTTGCTTTCTCTCTTTCCATCCTTTCCTCTCCCTATCTCTCTTATCTTATCTAGGATACACTGCTGGGACTCCCTACAAGGTCCCCCCTGGTCAGTCCAATGGGGCGCCCCCTCCCTATTCCCCATCCCCTAACCCCTACCAGACGGCCATGTACCCCATCAGAAGTGCCTATCCCCAACAGAACCTCTACGCTCAGGTAAGGACCTGCTTTCTACTTACTGGGGTTGGCTGTCTGTGTGACAATATCACCTTATAAGATGATTGATGACCATTCTCTAGTTTTTGGGGGATTATTAGACAGCTAGCTTGCTGTGTAAAATTAGCTGTGCTAGAAAAGTAAGAGAAGCCAAATTCTAAATTTTTCCATATTTAATATTGCCAAAGCATTACAAAAAACATTTCTCTCTTTTCTTCTCTTTCTCTCAGGGTGCGTACTACACACAGCCGATGTATGCGGCTCAGCCTCACGTCATCCACCACACCACGGTGGTGCAGCCCAACAGCCTCCCCAACGCCCTCTACCCTGCCCCTGTCCAACAGCCCCGCTCCAACGGCCATATGGCCATGGGCATGGTGGCCGGCACAACCATGGCCATGTCTGCTGGTAAGAAGTCAACACTCAACTGCTAGGGTTGCAAAATTCCCAGGTTTTCCAGAAATGTATTGATTTTTTATTTGACCTTTTATTTAACTAGGCAAGTCAGTTAAGAACAAATTCTTATTTTCAATGACGGCCTAGGAACAGTGGGTTTAACTGCCTGTTCAGGGGCAGAACGACAGATTTGTACCTTGTCAGCTCGGGGATTTGAATTTGCAACCTTTCGGTAACTAGTCCAACTCTCTAACCACTAGGCTACCCTGCCGCCCCACACATCAGCTGTGTGTAGTACGCACCCTGAGAGAAAGAGAAGAAAAGAGAGAATACTGGTTAGAAGATTTGTGGAATCAGGAGAGAATAACCAGGAAATCTGGGAATCCTACAACTAAGATTTCTGGAAAAACTTGACCAAAATGCTCAGATAAGGGAATTTTGTGACCCTATCAACAACTCAAACAAATAGTTCACACAACTATTACTTACAGTAATGTTTCTGTTTGGAGTAAAGGCTTTATTTATAACACGTTTATAACAGTATTCGATCGATAATTTCTCAAGAAGTTTGGCCACTGACATGCTTCCATGGTGATGACAACTGTCAGGCCGTGTTACCATGTTGATGACCTCTGTCTGTCTGATTGACCCTCTTTGCCCAGGTACTCTGCTGACCACGCCTCAGCACGCCACTCAGCACATTGGTGGACATCCGGTCACCGTGCCAACCTACCGGCCCCAGGGGACGCCTGGGTACAGCTATGTGCCTCCTCACTGGTAGACCCTCATCACTGGGCCCCACTCATGTAAGTAACTGGTCCTAGATCAGTTTTAACCTAACACAATGTTATTCCAGTCTATGGTTAGGAGAGTTAAGGTCCGATCTATTGACAGTGCTTTGATACATAAGTGCTTAGATCTGTTATTATTATAAAACAATATATGTGACTAACTGTAATTCTGAGTTGTCACTTAGAAAATGAATTGATTGTACAAATGTGATATTTTCTTTGTAAATTACATATATAATACATATTTCTTCTCTCTCCCCTCTCCATCTCTCTACTCCCCCTCTCTCTCTCTCACTCTTTCTCAGGAGTCAAACATTGCTCCAACTCAAGTCTTACATTGGTGCAGGAGGTCTGGCATACAAGCACCAAGTCTGTCAGCAAGAAAAAAAACTAAAGTGCAAGGGTCACTATGCATTATTTTGTGATTTGGAAAAGCTGCTTTTTCATGTTTTTATTATTTTTTTACCAGCCTCAGATTTTGTTGATTTTTTTTTTTTGATTTTGACTCTCTTATAATCCAGACACACACTGACCAGCAGTATAGTACATTTATAGTACATTTGTGCTAAACAATTGTGTGTGTGTGTGTGTGTATTTTTGTGTTCTGAACACTGGTTACGACGCAAAGCCAGTCCCTTCAGCCGTGAGAATGTACACCTCTTTGTATGCTGCCAAATGCTCTCATGTTTCAAAAAACATTGGGGGGAAAGCGCCGTACGAGTGTCGCGCCTTGTTTCTTTTGTGTTGCACCTAGATTATTTTCCACTTTTCTTGATTTGCATTCCCATTTCGGTTTACGTTCAAACACAACCATCTTCCAGCACAAGATAACAAGGGTCGTCTTCCAGCTTGTAGCAACCGTGCATTAACTTGGCTTCGTAAGATTATTCCCACTGTATATCAGTCATGTGGTAGAAGAAAGACTTATACCGTAAGTACCGTAATAGTTACACACCATGTAGAGTACATTTTCAGTAAGTTCAGTGGACTTAATTAGCTTTTACGTCTACTAGAGTATTGTAAGCAATTGAAATATCTATACATGAATATATATTATATATAGGAATACTGACGTGTGAGCAAGCGCCTGTGCGCGTTTGTGGTTCTTTTGGACAAGTAAAAGCTCGGCAAACTTAAAAACACACTCACATTTAGGTTTTTCAGTTGGTATGAGTAGTGGCACATGTACACAATACATATACAGATTTATAGGACATCACACACACAGACTCAAAAGTGTAGACATCATAGGATGCGATGGATAGATTGCTGGATAGGATCTCCCTATTGCAGGCTATGTTGTGAATTGAATCCAACTCTAATCTAGTGTCAACTGAAGTGCATGGAGTTTGAAGGGTGAGGCAAATTGTCAGTTGGACCAGGGATAACTAAGTTGAAGGATTCAAGGGATTTACGGTCAATAGAAGAGAGGGGAGAAAGGAATACAAGGGGAGTAGTGAGTGGAAAAAGGAAGAAAAGCATCTAAATTGTGTTGTGGTCAAGCATCTATGCCCATAGCCTTGTGCTGCATGCCTCCCATTGATCTCACAGGCTGGAGATTAGTGTTATTCGCAATAAAGATCCCATGTGATGTCATGTTTACATGTTTAATAGATATCTAGGCCCTAAACTGCACCATTTACCTTGGTCGTGTTCAGCAAGGCACGCCAGAGCAAAACGTTTTGCATTGGAAAACAAAAATTGGTGTTCTTATTGGACAGATTCAGGTAGTACCGCCTTGTTTTAGTCCTTTTCAAAACGTTTTCTCGGGAACTTAACATGGCCCTGATCAGTGTCACTCGTTCTTCAGGTGACCAGTAGAGGGCAGTAGTGAGGGGTGCAGGGCAGACAGCAGAGTTAAGGCTTCTTCCGCACGCTTCAGTTTGGGTAGCCGAACCGAACGAGTGGGCTCGCATACCTTACCTTCGCCTGAAAAAAGAGAAAAAAGACGCAATAGTACTGTTTGTCCGTTTTGGGACTACGTAGCCAAAATAGTCTAAATTAATCTAGAAATCTGTCATTCATTTTGATGTTTTTGCAAAGGAGATCTTAGTTGTGCAATTTTACATCTAACTATGATGTTTGGTGGAGTATTTCTCAATTGAAAACATTTGCATGAAAATGAGTCGTCTGTCATTGAATGACAGCAAACACTTCATTGAGGAATTCCTACTGTTGACCAATCGCCGATGAAATGGTGTTAACTTCGGCTTGCCTCGCAAGAAAAAAATTGTGTGCAACGAACAGTCGAAAAAACCCTTGCCGAAGACCAAAACTAATAAAAACTCCACCAAATGTAGTCATAATATATACACATACTGTTCCAAACTGCTTGGTTGGCTCAGGGTTTTAGAGGGGCCCTCTATTCCCTTCCTATTTAGGGCTCTGGTCAAAAGTAGGGCACTATATAGGGAATTGAGTGCTATTTGGAACAGAAACAAGCTTTTAGAAGCCAGACTGACCTCAACAGAGATGTGTTTCAGTCCAGAGAATTGTGTCATCTGGTCTCAATGTGTATATTACTCCGTAGTCCATGCAATTGATACTAGTTCACCTGTCTTGTGAAATCTTCTAAACAATGGCAGGTGTAAAAATGCTCTAAAACACATTATTTTGGACTTAGATTAGTGAAAGGAAACATTTAGTCGTCATGTTGGCCAACATCCTAGGCCCTCCCTCCCTTCAGAGTAGCCAATAGAACAGGTTCAAGACATTGTTTCCAGGGCATCCAATAGCAGACACAATGGAAGGGAGATAGGATCGTGAAGGGAATCATGTGTATGAGAAGAAGAATTTGTGTTCTAACAGGAAATTGGGAACATTTAAAAAAAGGTTTCAATCATGTCCCTTTAGTCGGGGCCAAAAACCCTATGACAGGGGGACTTGAGTTGGGAGAGGTCCGTGTGCGGCATGTGTTGACTCCAAATCAACCCATAACCTAGCCCTAGCCTCTACTCCTCTCAGGTCTTCTGAGAGGATTGGGATAGGTGAAATCAATATGGCTGACATTTCCACCCAGCCAATCAGAAGGCAAGATTTTACCATAATGCTTACAGTGTATTGATCCAGTCTGCCTACATCCACAGGAGTGACTAGGGTGTAGGGGCTAGGGATCCATTTGGAATTCAGAATAGAATTGGCAAGGAAGCAGGGTTCAGCTTGGGTAGAGTTTAAAGGTTGTGAGGAGGAGTTCCATACTAGGTTATTATGGTTCAGTACTAGGTTACCGTATCATGACCACATATCAGAGTTATCATGTGAGTGTGTCAAAATTGTATTGCACAAACATCTAAAAGTAATAATCTATACTAAATACCAGGTACTTAGCTCATATTTTAAGAGATTTCTTAAGAGTTCATTTAGTTCCGTGCATTTGACTCTGGTCTCAATAAACAACTGTAAATTTAAGAGAATATCTGTTGTGAATAATTGCTACTGCTTTTTTCAATCTGTTACAATCAGTTAACTACTATGTAAAATGCTAAATGCCATTTTTTTGCCACAGTGTTACATCGCCAATGGAAATAAAACATTTATTTAAAGGTGAGACATCCTGCACCCAACATATGACAATTGATACAGTAGCATTCGCTAGTGAACGAGGTATAGATGTGTAGATGAGTGAGGCATGTATACAGTCATGTGTGAGAGTTTTTCCCAACATGGCACTGGTCAGACTGTGTAGAGCCAACGTTATCCAAACGCTACTCTCCCCTGTCAGTAGCCTATCACAGAGCCAAACAGAACAAAAACATTGAAAACAAGTCTCAAAAGTAAATGTATTGTGCCACATTTTTTGGGAACATTAGAGGGAAGACCATCGAAAAATATAGTTTTGTAGTGCTATTCACCAGAACATGTAATGTGATGCAAGAGCTGAACAATGCATATGACTAGTTGCACAGGCCCAAGTCTGTGAATGCTATGTTGAGTGCTAAATCTTTGGTGGTTCAAAACCTCAATAATAATTCAACCATGTGTACTATGAGTATAACTGCAGTGTTTTAAAAAAAGGCACAAAAAAAAGAAACTTTTAATTTCTTGTATGTAATTTAAGCGCTTTTTACCATAAGTGTTATTTAAGGTTTTGTTCATTGATTGATGTTTATTATTCTTAAGATAGAAGATCTTTATTGTCAATCTCAAGTGGGTTGCCTTTTGGTGCTTCAGAGGGCATTTCAGAACACAAGTCTGTAGGATGAGTGGAGCAGATGTGCGGAGGGACACAATCTGGCAACCCGGTCAGAAGCAACTGGCATACAGGTCCCTCCTACTCGCTGGCCTTTTCCCCTCAAAGACCAAAGGCATTGAAACACGAGAGGAATGTTCCGAGAACCAAACTGACACCATAAACAGACGTTCCCAGAACATCCAGGGAACCTAATGTGCTAACTGGGCATTATCTGAAAGTTACCCCAGAGTCAAGTCCTTACACTACAATTCATGTTTATTGAAACAACATGCTAAAGTGTATGGGTCCACAGTTTGCGGACTGAAGCATGAGAGCTGTAGCCTGGGATTGAAACTTATTTTGTTATGTTTCACCATTGTTTCACTTCATGTTATGTAACAACCATGCAACGTAGCAAACTCTGTTTGAATTCTAGGCTATGGGAACTGCTCCTGAGTGTCTCAATGCCTGGGGTTTGAGAAGCAAGCAGCTCCACCAAGGTTGAACACACAATCTCTTTGGTTTGTCTGTTTTCTTTGGTCACAATGAACTTTGGTCTTGTCAAACCTTTGATTTGAACACTAATTCAGAGAGAGTGAAGTATACCTTTGTGTCTTCCCCAAAAAATAATCAAAGAAATTGTTTAAAAGAGTCTGCACCTTGAGATTAAAATGATTTCCCAACTAATGGCCGCCCAG
This sequence comes from Oncorhynchus tshawytscha, assembly GCF_018296145.1. Lineage (NCBI taxonomy): Eukaryota > Metazoa > Chordata > Actinopteri > Salmoniformes > Salmonidae > Oncorhynchus > Oncorhynchus tshawytscha. Next base: position 32,103,331 of record NC_056458.1, read on the forward strand.
AGCTCTTGCAACGTTCTGTCACATGGTTGCAGCAACACTGGCGGAATGTTTTTGTAACATAAGATTGGGACGTTTGTAAAGCAGAGTCCCACATCAGACTTGTGTATATGAAGTGTAAATCTGTTTTTGTTTTCATGTCATTCTAATGAGGATCAGTCAGTGATTCTGGTGACAGAAGTAAGGCAAGTTTGTAATTGTATAATATTTACTGTACGATGTAGAACATTCAATAACTATTAAAATCTTTCCCAAAAAGCCCAGCTTTTTACTTGTGTTACATTTGTGTCCTCCGCCAATTCATCTTAAAGGAACATTGTGGCCTCTATAAATTGCAACAAAGCAATCAGTCAAAGGATAAGACGTAGACTACACTTTTCCAACATCTACAGATTTCCAACATCAGCTATGCATCAGTGGACAAATGTAATTGAAAGGGGGTGACCCTTTCTAAAGACAACCAGTATGCCAGTATGTCTTAAATTGCCCAAATCAGCTGTTTTAAGAAATTTCCGAACCTTTAAGTCATAACACCTTTTGTGTAAGGGTGACAGCCACCTCTTCCACGGAGATTTGATCAATTAAGGCCAGAGACGGCCATCAGACCTGGGTTCAAATATGTGCATTTGACTATTTGTTATTTAAATAATTATTTTCTGTGTATCTGAGTATTTTCAAATGATGTGGCCCGAATCAACTACTCCTATTGGATGTACAGTGTATGTGAAAGTATTTTCAAATAATTTCCTATAAATGGCCTACTATTTGAAAGTATTTGAAAATACTTCTATTTCAAATACATTATTTCAAATACCAAACAAACATGGTTCAAATGCATGGGAGTATTTATGTATTTGTATAATTACTGTGTGTTTGAGTATTTCAAATACATGCCAATACTTTTCAATAATTAACTACTTGTGTTTTCAAATAAAAACATATTTAAACGCTTAATTCCAAATGACTTTGAAAGTAATTCAAATACCTCAATTTAGTATTTTAGATCATAATGATTACAATTATATGGACAGATGGGGAGCTGATCCTAGTTCAGCACTCCTACGCTGAGATGCTTTATGGATACGGGCCCAAGTCTTCTGGCCATAGGACAATTTGGGGAATTGAGCTGGTTTATCTTTAGCCCAGTGGGCCTGTCTAAATTAGGGTTTTAGCGCCGAAATATCATTATTTTGCTAAGAATGGGCTGGTGTGGGGGCCTTGAGGAAAAAATTGTCTAGTGTGTTTTTCCTCAGCGTGAAATGCCTGTGCGGAAGTTCTGGTCCCAGTCTAGTTTCAGTTTCAAGTTTCAAGTTTTAATTTTAATGTCATATGCACAAGAACAGTGAAATGTCTTTCTTGCTAACTCAAAACCCAACATGCAATAATCAATAACAATGTAATAGTAGAAAAAAACATGAGAAATATGAAGATTACAATATGTAAGTAAGTAAGCATGCTATATACAGGGTCAATTCCAACACCATATTTATAATGTGCAAGGATACTGGAGTGATTGAGGTATATATGTACTGTATAGGGGTAAGGTGACTAGGCAACAGGATATGTGATAAGAGTAGCAGCAGCTTGTTTGTGAGTGGTGTGTGTGTGTAGTGTGCGTGCATGCTATGTGTGAGTGAGCAGATGATGGAGTGAATGTGTGTGAATGTGTAGGGCCCTGTGAGTGTGTAGGGCCCTGTGAGTGTGTAGGGCCCTGTGAATGTGTAGGGCCCTGTGAATGTGTAGGGCCCTGTGAATGTGTAGGGCCCTGTGAATGTGTAGGGCCCTGTGAGTGTGTAGGGCCCTGTGAGTGTGTAGGGCCCTGTGAATGTGTAGGGCCCTGTGAGTGTGTAGGGCCCTGTGAGTGTGTAGGGCCCTGTGAATGTGTAGGGCCCTGTGAGTGTGTAGGGCCCTGTGAGTGTGTAGGGCCCTGTGAATGTGTAGGGCCCTGTGAAGGGCCCTGTGAGGGCCCTGTGAGTGTGTAGGGCCCTGTGAATGTGTAGGGCCCTGTGAGTGTGTAGGGCCCTGTGAGTGTGTAGGGCCCTGTGAGTGTGTAGGGCCCTGTGAGTGTGTAGGGCCCTGTGAGTGTGTAGGGCCCTGTGAATGTGTAGGGCCCTGTGAGTGTGTAGGGCCCTGTGAGTGTGTAGGGCCCTGTGAGTGTGTAGGGCCCTGTGAATGTGTAGGGCCCTGTGAGTGTGTAGGGCCCTGTGAGTGTGTAGGGCCCTGTGAGTGTGTAGGGCCCTGTAAGTGTGCATAGAGAGTGCAAAAATAAAGGTTAACTCAGATAGTCCGGTAGATATTTTGTTAGCTATTTATCATTTTATTATTTATCATTTATTTATTTATTGCATGGGGATATAAGCTGTTCAAGAGCCTGCCCCTGTTAAATGCCCAGTTAACAAATGTAATTGCATTCTCCCATGAATCTCTTATATTATAAACACGTCAAACTCAGTGCACTTGCTAACGACCAATAGCCTACTTTAATCACAAAAGTAGGCCTACAACACAAGACAACCTGGACATTGTTTTAGTCAACCATGTTGAATGATAGGCTTTTAGAAATATGTATAATTTCGCCTTTACGTGTCATTTATCTGTGGTGAGGATACATCTCTATATTCATCTGAGACAATTGAGAGAGAATGAATAATAAAATAGGTGTATTTCTGAGGGCCACGGCATAGGCCTAAACGCGCAGATGTGCAGGGGTTAGAGAGATGTACTGTATCACCTAATCCCAACTAATCCCAATGTTTATGAAGAGGACATTGCCACTAGAGAGATATAGCCCACGGCGAGACTTCATCCCAACCCAGAGCAATTCAATCCCAATGAAAAATCCCGTGCATTTCCTCAGCGTGTCGCCATTCTTCTCTCCTCCACCGGAAACCCCACTGAATCGCAAACTTCACTTTTATGTTCGCGGAGGCAGTCAATTTTTAACAGGACTTCGTCCGTGTGTTGAGTTTGGTCGTTATGGCCGCCTGAATCAGACTAGCTAAATTCTAACAGTGCATGGTTGTCTTTCGATTGTATCTAAATTACAGAAAGTTTTGCACGGGATTTCCGGATTAACGCAAATATTTGTTAGGATTTTTCTTGGGGGTTAAAATTCAAACATGCAGCCTCCGCCGAGAAAGGTGAGTTGTTTAGTTTTTACTTTCCTCTGCAAATGTTTTGACGAATGTTGGAAGATGCACGCTTTGTTGCAGTCCAACTTTAAGATATGTGCCCACTACGTCGGAACAAAGTTGTATAGTTTTTATCGAACGCAAATACGACCTTTTTTGTTATAAAGACTACTTCTTGAAACGGTTATATTGTTTTCAATGTTCCAAAGTAGCCTAAGAAATGTCGTAGTATTCAATTCAAGGAAAAACATTTTCTCACGGTTCCAAATAGGTTATAGCCTTTGCCTGGCTCACAAACTGACAAAGATGCATTGTAACAGTCTTGCTTTTGGTGGAGATAATTTGTAGTAAACTATAGTGGTGATGGATGACTGAATTTGGACTCGTGTAAATAAAATAGCAACACAACTGTAGCTAGAACAGCAAAACAATTATTGTAATGGGAATCCTGTTACGGTATCATGTTGCAGAAACATTACACACCATCGGACAAGTCGCCGAAGTCTGTTGCGGGTTGGATAAGAAATTATACTGTGTTAAAATTCCATCAGTTGAAGTTGAACTTGGACTGGATATCAAATTCTGTAAAATCCAGATGAGTTATTTTTAACAATGATGTTCTTAATGGGTTAATGGGGAAAAAACAATTATCACTATGATACGTATGCCATTTTTGTTATATTCATGATTAGCTAGTTTATGGATTAATTTCTCTCTTAAACTGGGTTCGTTTAGCCTACTAATTGCTGAGGAATATTCAAATGTCAGTGGTAGCACTACAGATTAGTCAATTCCTGAAATAGAAACACCTTGGCCTATTAGATCAACCATTTGACTTGTTGTAGTTGCCTGAATATAGCCTTCTAATTTTAACCTTAGTATATTTCCCCTAATGATCAGCTGTGTTATGATAATAGTATAATACACTACAGTAGGCTGTGGTTCACTACAAAATACTGTATTATAATTTACAGTGCAACACACCAACCAATGCATGGTCCAGATCAACCTGAGATCGAATGACAAGTGAAGATCAACACCATGCATGATGACAGAATGATCTTCTCAGGGTAGCCTATAAGGTCAGTGAGTGTAGTTTGAGCCCTAATGGTTTCCCAGTTGAACACACACCCAATTACTAGCCCTGAGACTGGGTTACCTAACCCAGGGGCCAATTAGAAGTCTACAGAGGCAACTCTGCTTTCCTCCACCCTGCCCCAGAGTGGAGCATTTTACCCAGCTTCATCTGCCTCTGGATTAGTACATAGTTGACTTCTCTGGGCCTTGTTCACTAGAAAATAAAATGCTCTGAAACAGGGAGGGGAATTGTCATTTTCCAGTAAGATATGCTCAATTTTGTTTTGCGGTGCCCTAATGAACACGACCTAGATCAATTTAATGGCTTGGTATTGTTGTGAATCTGTCAACCGGGAACACGCAGATATCCAAAGACTGTTAAAAATAATGTTTGCACTTGGGAGCAATTTCCAAATGCCTGAAGGTACCATGTTCTTCTGTACAAACAATAGTACGCAAGTATAAACACCATGGGACTAAGCAGCCGTCATACCACTCAGGAAGGAGACGCATTCTGTCTCCTAGAGATTAATGTACTTTGGTATGAAAAGTGCAAATCAATCCCAGAACAACAGAAAAGGACCTTGTGAAGATGCTGGAGGAAACAGGTACAAAAGGATCTATATCCACAGTAAAACTAGTCCTATATCTACATAACCTGAAAGGCCGCTCAGCCAGGAAGAAGCCATTGCTCCAAAACCGCCATACAAAAGCCAGAATACGGTTTGCAACTGCACATGGGGACAAAGATTGTACTTTTTGGAGAAATGTCCTGAAACAAAAATAGAACGGTTTGGTCATAATGACCATTGTTATGTTTGGAGGAAATAGGGAGAGACTTGCAAGCCAAAGAACACAATCCCAACCGTGACGCACGTGGGTGACAGCATCATGTTGTGGGGGTGCTTTGCTGCAGGAGGAACTGGTGCACCTCACAAAATAGATAGCATCATGAGGTAGGACAATTATGTGGTTATATGGAAGCAACATCTCAAGACATCAGTCAGGAAGTTAAAGCGTGGTCGCAAATGGGTCTTCCAAATAGACAATGAATGACCCCAAGCATACTTCCAAAGTTGTGGCAAAATGGCTTAAGGACAACAAAGTCAAGGTATTGGAGTGGCCATCACAAAGCCCTGATCTCAATCCTATAGAAAATGTGTGGGCAGAACTGAACGTGTGTGTGAGCCTGGAGGCCTACAAACCTGACTCAGTTACACCAGTGCTGTCAGGAGGAATGGGCCAAAATTCACCCAATTTATTGTGGGAAGCTTGTGGAAGGCTACCTGAAACATTTGACCCAAGTTAAACAATTTAAAGGCAATGCTACCAAATACTAATTGAGTGTATTTAACTTTTGACCCACTGGGAATGTTATGAAATAAATTAAAGCTGAAATAAATCATTCTCTCTACTATTATTTTGACATTTCACGTTCTTAAAATAAAGTGGTGATCCTAACTGACCTAAGACAAGGAATTTTTACCAGGATTAAATGTCAGGAATTGTGAAAAACTAAGTAAGTGTATTTGGCTAAGTTGTATGTCAACTTCTGACTTCATCTGTATATGACATGCGGTGCTCTTATCAGGAGTTGACTGTATTCTGCTCCATATACAAGAGCTGGATTTGGATGTTTTGCCCACTTCTTCTGACATAATGTTTTGCCTCTCTCAGGTCAAGGTTACCCAGGAGCTGAAACAGACTCACGCTGAGCAGATAAGCAGACTACACATCAAACATCAGACAGAGTGTGACCTACTGGAGGACCTGAGGTAAGGGGAGGAGAGTGGAGGGAGCCGGTGGTTGCCAGTGGAGGCTGCTTCTCTATCCCCAGTTCCAAATCAACCCCTATCCCCTACTACCTAGGCACTTGTGTAGTTGTGAAAGGCTTGGATATGTATAATCAATGGCTACAATCCCACCTAGCCTGTCAGAGGGCCTAGCCCCTATTACCATATTGGTAAAACCTACCCAACCTTTGTAAATGTCTATGATATGAAGTGCCCTTGTGGGGTAGGGGTTTATTTGGAAGGGGACAGTACTCTTGGGTCTGGCTTCCTGTCATTTGGCTTGGGTGACAAAGAGATGAAAAATCACGAAAGATCAAACGAACCAGAGCTGTTCAGCCAGTCGCTCTTGGAGGAAAATTGGTTTTGGATAATAAATTAACTTTGGAATCTTCCTGGTTGGAAGATTCCTGGAATCAGGATGGAATAGTAAGGAAATCTTGGAATCCTCCAAATGTGAATTTTGGTTACCAGAATAAGAAAATATTGATAGTTGGAGAGGGAGAATGATAGGGTCAGGCAGTGATATAGTATAGGGAAGAAGAGGGAGAGCAGGGCCAAGTTCAGTTGTCAAACGTTGCAGATAGAAATTCCAATAATAGAGCCGATGTGATTCCTAAGGGAGCAGACACACAGCACCAAATGTCAATCTGCCGTTCATTCAGCGTGGTGTGTTTTTTTAGGGACCACATTCTCGCTGGTGGGTGTCAGACTGACAACATGTTCGAGCGATTCTACATGTAGAATCGGTTTGCAAATTACAGTTGGCACTCTGTTCAGAGGTGCTAAGTCAGTGTTTCCCAAAATTGTTTTTGGGACCCCAAGGGATGCACATTTAGTTTTTTGCCATAGCACTACACAGCTGATTCAAATAATCAGCTAATCATCAAGCTTTAACATTTTGAATCAGCTGTGTAGTGTAGGGCAAACTACATGTGCACCCCGTGAGATCCTGAGGACTGAGTTTGGGCAAAGCTGTGTTAAGTATGCTCTGCCGGCAAACGCTATTGGTGTGTCTGATTTTTCAGTGTTTCCCAACTCCGGTCCTCCAGTATCCCCCAACAGTACATATTTTTGTTGTGGCCCCAGACAAGCACACCTGATTTTACTTGTCAACTAATCATCAAGCCCTTAAAGTTGAATCATATGTTTTTTTTCTGGGGCTACAACAAACGTGTGCTGTTGGGAGTACTGGAGTTGGAAAACACTGCTCTACATGACTGGCATGTTTGTTCTACATAGAAGTATGCTATCTGAATGTTCCAAAACGTTGGTCCTATTGAATGCGACCCAGGGTCGTGTTCCCTAGGGACGGCGTTAGCCTAGCATTTAAGACTGTTGGGCCAGTAAACCGAAAGGTCGCTGGTTCCAATCCCTAAGCAGATAAGATGGAAAAATCTGCCTGCGCCAATGAAGTGGATGTCGATTTAAGGCAGCCCCCTGTACCTCTGATTCAGAGGGGCTAGGTTAAATGCGGAAGACACATTTCGGTTTAATGCATTCAGTTGTGCAACTGAATTGGTATCCCCTTTCCCTTCATTAGGCACCAAACAAACTCAAATTGGATGGACTACTTCAGGGTTTCCCAAACTCGGTCCTGGGGCCCCGCCTGGGTGCACATTTAGTTTTTTGCCCTAGTGCTACACAGCTGATTCAAATAATCAACTAATCATCAAGCTTTGAATCAGCTGTGTAGTGTTAGGGCAAAAAACAAAACGTGCACCCCTTGGGGTCCCGAGGATCGAGTTTGGGAAACGCTGGCCTTCTTGGACTCCAATAAGAAACACTCAGTTTGCAATGGAAAAACTAAAACTTAGGCTCGAATGAACATGACCCATGCAGAGGGAAAGTAAGAAGAGGCCAAGAAGAGATGCAAATCACCCGAGGGGAAGCCAGATCTGTTGTCAGTTTGGATTTGCTGAATGCTGGAGCACTCAGACCAGTAATGTCTTGTTTTAGCCTGAAGTGACCCATGTGGAATTTTGGCTTTTTATAAGTACAAAAATGGATGTAGCAACTAAGGATTCTAGCTTTAATTTCCAATGAAATGCCCAGTGTACATGACCAGTCTAGTCAAAGCCAATTTGCCTACTTTACCCATCAATCAAAAGGAACTGACTGTGGCCCTGGGGTATCTGACAAGTCAAGGAGGCTGGGTTGTGTTCAATTGCCACTTAAAACGTATTGTAATGGAAAACAAATATCCATTTTTCTTATTGGACAGGTCCAGGTAGTCCTTCCCAGTTTCAGTAAATTTTTCTACATTTGGTGCCTAATGTGGGAAAGAGGAAAAAGATATTGATCACAGAAGGACTAGGCCAGTTGATGCTGTGGTTCTCGTACTGTTTACACATGAGAGAGACAAGATGTGCCATACTCTGCTCACTCCTGGAACTGTAAAGACTCCAAACAACACAACCTGGGTCATATTCATTAGACATCAAACATAATAAAACGGACTGAAACAGAGAGTGACTATTTGGACATGTCAACTTTTCCCTCAACGTTAGTAAGACTAAGGAGCTGATCGTGGACTATAGGAGAAAGAGGGACGAGCATGCCCCCATCCACATCAACAGGGCTGTTGTGGAGCGGGTCGAGAGCTTCAAGTTCCTTGGCGTCCACATCACTAAGGACTTGGTCGACACACCCGTACAATCGTGAAGAGGGCACGGCAGCGACTCTTTTTCCCTCAGGGGGCTGAAAAGATTTGGTATGGGCCCTCGGATCCTCAGTTATACAGCTGCACCATCAAGGGCATCTTGACTGGCTGCATTGCCACTTGGTATAGCAAATTAACCGACCTTGATCGCAGCCCAGTATATCACTGGGGCCGAGCTCCCTGTCATCCAGGACCTGTACGGTGCATTCGGAAAGTATTCAGACCCCTTGACCTTTTTCCACATTTTATGTTACAGCCTTATTCTAAAATGGATTAAATGTTTCCTCATCAATCTACACACAATACCCTATAATGACAAAGCAAAAACAGGTGTTTAGGATTTTTTTCAAATTTATTCAAAATAAAAAAACTATTACATTTACATAAGTATTCAGACTCTTTACTCAGTACTTTGTTGAATCACCTTTGGCAGCAATTACAGCCTTGAGTCTTCTTGGGTATGACACTACAAGCTTGGCACACCTGCATTTGGGGAGTTTATCCCATTCCTCTCTGCAGATCCTCTCAAGCTCTGTCAGGTTGGATGGGGAACGTCGCTGCACAGCTATTTTCAGGTCTCTCCAGAGATGTTCAATTGGGTTTCATGTCTGGGCTCTGGCTGGGCCACACAATGACATTCAGAAACTTGTCCCAAAGCAAATCCTGCGTTGTCTTGGCTGTGTGCTTAGGGTCATTGTCCTGTTGGAAGGTGAACCTCTGGAGCATGTTTTCGTCAAGGAGCTCTCTGTACTTTGCTCCATTCATCTTTCCCTCGATCCTGATTAGTCTTCCAGTACCTGCCGCTCTAAAACATTCCCACAGCATCATGATGCTGCCACCTCCATGCTTCACCGTAGGGATGGTGCCAGGTTTCCTCCAGACGTGACACTTGGCATTCAGGCCAAATAGTTAAAACTTGGTTTCATCAGACCTTATCTTGTTTCTTGTGGTCTGAGAGTCCATTAGGTGCCGTTTTGGCAAACTCCAAGTGGGCTGTTGTCCCTTTTACTGAGGAGTGGCTTCTGTCTGACCACTCTACCACAAAGGCCTGATTGGTGGAGTGCTGCGGAGATGGTTGTCCTTCTGGGAGAACCTTCCATCTCCACAGAGGAACTGTCAGTGACCATTGGGTTCTTGGTCACCGCCCTGACTTAGGCCCTCCTCCCCCTTTTGGCCAGGCAGCCAGCTCTAGGAAGAGTCTTAATGGTTCTAAACTTCTTCCATTTAAGAATGATGGAGGCCTTTTTTGGTACCCTGCCCCAATCTGTGCCTCGACACAATCCTTTCTCCGGGCTCTACGGACAATTCCTTCGACCTCATGGCTTGGTTTTTGCTCAAACATGCACTTTCAACAGTGGGAACTAATATAGACAGGTGTGTGCCTTTCCAAATAATGTCCAATCAATTGAATTTACCACAGGTGGACTCCCAAGTTGTAGAAACATCTCAAAGATGATCAATGGAAACCGGATGCATGTGAGCTCAAATACTACAGCGTGTCTATGCTGCTTATTCGCACCACTACTACTATTTTGATCTCAATGAAACAATTTGTCAGGTTTATAATCTGACATGCTATTCAACAACTCTCTAGATATCAGTCTGATACATAATTTATGATGCCTAGCATATCATTGGCTGTTGAATCTTAGGGCTGTCCCCAACAAAAAAATATTGGTTGACTGAGTCCTGTTTTAACCTTATTTTTCCTTATATAGACAGAATAAAATCAACTTCATATGCGCTGAGCTTTGTCTGATGCTTTAAGCATACTGTTTGATTAAGACACAGAAATGACTCAAGAAAGAACCTGATGGTCAAACTGTTATAAAAAGGACAGTGTGTGACTGGGGCATGTTGTCTCGTTCTGTTTAAACACATAGCAGTGTTTATTGCACTGTCCATGCTGAAGCTGTAACATTACAGCCATTTAGTTTCTGACTGTAAAGTTTTGTTCTGTTACTGAAATCCTTCATTTGTTTGACAAACATTCCCTATTCCTTCAACCCTAGCTCTCTTTACATGAAATGCGTGAGCATCACATGCATATGAACAATAGGACCTCACCTATAGCCTATCATAATCACATCATTGGTTATAACAGCAAAATGGATGTGGAGGGCATGAAAAATAAACTCGAAATGGGTGAATGTTTACTGGCTACTCAGGAAGGAAAGAGGAAGTCAGATCTGTGGAGGTCATTTGACTTAGTTGTGGAAACTACTGGGGATCTAGAAAAAGGAGGGTATAGGAGCAAGTGTTGCGTGAGTATCGTCTGTGTCAAACAGTCGTTGTTATATTACAATATTTTTTTCTGGCAATTTGCAACAGTGTAAACAATACTCTCTCCTCTCTCAATTTTCTTAGACGACAAGGCTCAGGCAAAGGCAGTTTTTTTTTGTCTCTGCTGCCTCCACCGCATTGTTCTCAATCCCACTATACTGATTAACTTTGCTATTATGCACATAGCAACATAGGGATAGGTGCCAATTCTACGGCGCACTAAGATTGAGCATTTGTTATAAAATAATGAGATTGATTAGTGTTGCATCATTATTTTTACATAATATAACCTTATACAATTTCATTATTAAATGCCTTAGGAGTGATGGGTTGTGCCATCCCTGTGGCGTCCGCAATGGATTAGTTCACTGAGACAGGGGTGAATCAGACTGGTGTCTTGTGCGCCATGAAAATAATAAAAATAATAGTTTTAATCACATGCGGCGAATACAACAGTTGTAGACCTTATATTGAAATGCTTACTTACAAGCCCATAACCAACAATGCAGTTTAAAAAATACGAATAAGAAATAAAAGTAACAAGTAGTTAAAGAGCAGCAGTAAAATAACAATAGAGAGACTATATATAGGGGGTACCGGTACAGCGTCAATGTGCGGGGCACCAGTTGAGGTAATTGAGGTAATATGTACATGTAGGTAGTGTTAAAGTGACAGAGATAATAAGAGTAGCAGCGGTGTAAAAGGAGGGGGGAAATGCAAATAGTCTGGGTAGCCATTTGATTAGCTTTTCAGGAGTCTTATGACTTGGGGTAGAAGCTGTTTAGAAGCCTCTTGGACCTAGACATGGCGCTCTGGTACTGCTTGTCGTGCTGTAGCAGAGAGAACAGTCTATGACTGGGGTGGCTGGAATCTTTGACAATTTTTAGGACCTTCTTCTGACACCGCCTGGTATAAAGGTCCTGGATGGGAGGAAGCTTAGCCCCAGTGATGTACTGGGCCGTACGCACTACCCTCTGTAGTGCCTTGAGGTCGGAGGCCAAGATGTTCCCATACCAGGCAGTGATGCAACCAGTCAGGATGCTTTCAATGGTGCAGCTGTATAACCTTTTGAGGATCTGAGGACCCATGCCAAATCTTTTCAGTCTCCTGAGGGGGAATAAGTTTTGTTGTGCCTTCTTCACAACTGTCTTGGTGCGCTTGGACCATGTTAGTTTGTTGGTGATGTGGACACCAAGGAACTTGAAGCTCTCAACCTGCTACACTACAGCCCCGTCAATGAGAATGGGGGCGTGCTCGGTCCACCTTTTCCTGTAGTCCACAATCAACTCCTTTGTGTTGATCATGTTGAGGGAGAGGTTCTTGTCCTGACACCACACGGCCAGTTCTCTGACCACCTCCCTATAGGCTGTCTCGTCATTGTTGGTGATCAGGCCTATCGCTGTTGTCATCAGCAAACTTAATGATGATGTTTGAGTCGTGCCTGGCCTTGCAGTCATGAGTGAACAGGGAGTACAGGAGGGGACTGAGCACGCACCCCTGAGGGGCCCCTGTGTTGAGGATCAGCGTGGCGAATGTGTTGTTACCTACCTTTACCACCTGGGGTCGGCCCGTCGGGAAATCCAGGATCCAGTTGCAGAGGGAGGCGTTTAGTCCCAGGATCCTTAGCTTATTGATGAGCTTTGAGGACACTGTGATGTTGAATGCTGAGGTGCAGTCAATGAATACCTTTCTCACTTAGGTGTTCCTTTTTTTTCTTTTCCTTCCTTCTCACTTAGGTGGGAAAGGGCAGTGTGGAGTGCAGTAGAGATTGCATCATCTGTGGATCTTTTAGGGCGGTATGCAAATTGGAGTAGGTCTAGGGTTTCTGGGATAATGGTGTTGTGAGCCATGACCAGCCTTTCAAAGCACTGGCTACAAACGTGAGTGCTATGGGTCGGTGTTAATTTAGACAGGTTACCCTAGTGTTCTTGGGCACAGGGACTATGGTGGTCTGCTTGAAACATGTTGGTATTCCAGACTCCGACAGGGAGAAGTTGAAAATGTCAGTGAAGACACTTTCCAGTTGGTCAGCGCATGCTTGCAGTACACGTCCTGGTAATCCGTCTGGCTCTGCGGCCCTATGAATGTTGACCTGTTTAAAGGTCTTACTCACATCGGCTGTGGAGAGCTTGATCTCACAGTCGTCCGGAACAGTTGGTGCTCTCATGCATGTTTCAGTGTTAAATCCAGGAACATATTCCACTCTGTGCTAGCCGAACAGTCCTGTAGCTTAGCATCTGCTTCATCTGACCACTTTTTTTAAATGATCTTGTCACTGGTGCTTCCAGCTTTATTTTTTGCTTGTGTTCAGGAGTCGGGAGGATAGAATTAAGGTAAGATTTGCCAAATGGAAGGCGAGGGGGAGCTTTGTACATGTATCCCCCCCCAACAGCACGAGCTGTTTACATATAAGCGGAGTCCGCCACTCCTTGTCTTACCAGATGCCGCTGTTCTATCCTGCCGATACAGTGTATAACCAGACAGCTGTATGATGATAATGTCATCATTCAGCCACGACTCCATGAAGCATAAGATGTTACAGTTTTTAATGTCTAGTTGGTAACATAAAAAATTGTAACTGCTCGACTAAAGATATCCCGGTCAACCAACAGCCTATCGACCAAACAATCGACCAGTTGATGAAATGGGGTCAGCCCTACTAAATGTTTCATGCTTTGTCTAATTTATATAGTCCTGTAGTGTCCATTCAGTCTCTTTTCACAGTTTATTAATTATGTTGTATATCATTCTGTGGTTCTACCTTTACTCCTTGTAGGACATTCAGTCAGAAGAAAGCTGCCATAGAGAGGGACTATGCCCAGGTGAGTATCTCTCTCTCTCCGTCCTTCCTTCTCTCTCTATATATCCCTCTGGAGGTGTTTTCATTTCTGCATGCGGAAGCCATTTCATTGTGGCGTTGCTGTCTTCAGCTTTGGGGCACCCAAAAAATAACTTGCCTCCCACGAAGGCACCATTTGCTTCCTCATACGAGGTTCGGGTAAGGTTGCGGTTGTTGGGTGGATCTGGGCTCAATTGTGGTCCGATGCATTTCTCATCTATCACAGAGGACCACTTTAAAGGTTTTTGTCTCAGTTGTGGTGGTTTGTGTAGCCCACTTCCTTGTCGTCGAGTTGTTTATGCCACAGCTTTCTGTGGATGTCAATTTACTGTCTGATAATCCCCCCTCTGCTTTGGTCTTTTCCGGCTTTGCATCCCTGTGTGGAATGTAAACCATTACTGTGAGAATAGAGGGCCCTGACTTGGGAGTTCCCCCAACCAGGCAGTACCCAGCCACTTCATTGTGTGTAATATAGTGTGTGAGAGGGCGAGAGAGATTGCTGGTGTGTGTGTTTTTGTTTGAGGATTTCATTCACACCCTGCTGATATACCATTCATACAGTGCCTTCAGGAAGTATTCATACCCCTTGACTTATTCCACATTTTGTTGTGTAACAGCCTGAATTCAAAATGGATTTAAAAAAATCTCGCACATCTACTCACAACATTCCATAATGACAAAGTGAAAGCATGTTTTTACATTTTCCCAAATGTATAGAAAATGAAATGCATATCTTATTTACAGCGGTATTCCACCCACTAATTCAGTACTTTGTTGAAACACCTTTGGCAGGGATTACAGCTGTGAGTCTTTCTGGGTAAGTCTCTTAGAGCTTTGCACACCTGGGTTGTACAATATTCACACATTATTATTTTCAAAATTCTTCAAGCTCTGTCAAATTGGTTGTTGATCATTGCGAGAGAGCCATTTTCAGGTCTTGGCTATAGATTGTCAAGTAGATTGAACTGAACTCTAACTAGGCCAGTTTATTGTCCTGCTGAATGGGGAATTCATCTGTGTCTGGTAGAAAGCAGACTGAACCTGGTTTTCTTAGGATTTTGCCTGTGCTTAGGTCCATTCTGTTTATTTTTTATCCTGAAAAACTCCCTAGTCCCTAACGATTACAAAGATACCCATAACATGATGCTTGAAAATATGGAACGTTTTTCAACAGAATCAGTGGAATGCAAACACAGCTTACTTTCATAGCAGCCACATACAAACAGAATGATCACTTGGCTCGTTGTAATTCCTTTTTGCATCTACGCGCTCTCCTCCTCCTCACCTTTCCCTCTGCCTGTGGACTTCAGTGCACAACACATCAGCTGTCTGTGACCAGGTCCAAAAAAAACTTTACAATCCAAACCTTCATATCATAACCGCTAAGCAGCCTACATCATTGTCACCATATTATCTAACGTCATAGTCTACATAGTTAATAGAACTAACACATTAGTAAACCCTCTACAATCATTCAGTACAGTCAGAAGTCAGTTTAGCAGTTACACCCGTGGCAATAAATTAATAAAACTGAAAGCTTATCTTGACTTGGAAAAGTTCTAGTGTTAGACAGCCAGCTAGCTAACATAGCATCCCTCTCTGTTTAAGCCGGGTGTTTTTGTTTGAGTAGGCTGAAGTGAAAAGTAATAAAATAATACAATGAAATATAGCTAGCGCTCTCTCTTGCTTCTCCTTAATTTAAGAAATTCATTTGTTCAAGACAATAGCTGAACAGTTTCTCTCTTTGAGTCAACCACTCACCACATTTTATGCACTGCAGTGTTAGCTAGTTGTAGCTTATGCTTTCAGTAATAGATTCAATCTCTGATCCTTTGATTGGGCGGACAACATGTCAGTTCATGCTGCAAGAGCTCTGACAGGTTGGAGGATGTCCTCCGGAAGTTGTCATAATTACTGTGTAAGTCAATGGAAGGAGCTGAGAACCATGAGCCTCCTAGGTTTTGTATTGAAGTAAATGCACCCAGGGGAGGACAGAAACTAGCTGTCCTCCAGCTACACCATGGTACTACCCTTAAGTGCTGTTGAGGATGCTGTAGACCTTCATTGCAAAAGTGTGTTTAATCAATTATTTGGTAACATGAATATATTTAGAATAGTTTTATCTAAAAATGTTTTTTTTTACGTTTCACTTAAGAAATTTTACAAAATTCGCCTTCCTCCACTGCTGTACAGGCTTCTTTTCACTCTGCCAATTAGGTTAGTATTGTGGACTAACTACAATGTTTATTTTTACCCATCTACCAATTGGTGCATTGGAAAACCTTCCCTGGTATTTGTGGTTAAATCTGTGTTTGAAATTCACTGCTCGACTGAGGGACCTTACAATTATCTTTATGTGTGGAGTATAGAGATGAGGTAGTCATTCAAAAATCATGTTAAACACTTATTGCACACAGAGTAAGTCCATCCAACCTCTTATGTAACTGGTTAAGCACACTTTTGCAACTGAACTTATTTAGGCTTGCCATAACAAAGGGGTTGATACTTATTGACTTGAGACATTTAATCTTTTCCACTTTAACGTTATGGGGTATTATATTGTGTGTATGCAAATGATCAAACATCTCAATGTAATAAATGTTTAAATCTGGCTGTAACACAATGACATTTGGAAAAATTAAAGGGGTGTGAATACTGGCTGAAAGCACTGTATGTACCACATTCTATATATGAAGTCACCCTCAAGACAGAGCGCTTCCAAGACCCTTTCTCACACCCACTCTAAACCAACACTTTTATCCGGCTGAAGATTCAGGGTGCAACGCAACAAAACCATAAATAGCATGCAAGTCTTTTGTGCACAATACACAAACATGTTCGCGCACACACACGCTATAAACCAGGACATTGAATAATTCTCATCACCACATGATCTATTCACTAATAGCGTCTTTGTGCTACTTCCTGTGTCGTTGTCATGCCCTGAAGCCATCCTGTAAACAATGTATTACTGATGCTTGTCTAAGGTAATTGGATATGCAACTGCATAAAAACAATACACAATATGCCATACGTGAATGGCGATATGTTCCTACTACTTTGCGCTCCGGGGAATTATTTCCGTGGTGCACCATAACAAATACTTTTCTGCCTCGATTTGGAGCCAGCCTCATAGTCGTGTGACTAGCTCAGAATTTGAATTGATTATCATGTCACTCAGTGATCCACACACCCTAAGTCCCAAAGTCCCACACTATTACCTCTAAGCGCCAGCATTTGGAGCCTGGGGGCAAGATTATGTAAACGCGCGCACACACACACACACTCTCACTCTCACTCTCCAAACAACCCCCACTCAGTAATATATTGTCTCTGTCTCATGGAGATGTCAATCTGAGTGAGACAGTGCATTAGGAAAGTATTCAGACCCCTTGACTTTTTCCACATTTTGTTAGGTTAGCCTTTTTTCTAAAATCTATTCAATCATTTTTCCCCCTCATCAATCTACACACAATATCCCATAATGACCAAGCAAAAACAGGTTTTGAGAATCTTTTTCAAATGTATTAAAAATAAATGTAAATATCACATTTACGTAAGTATTCAGACCCTTTACTCAGTACTTTGTTGAAGCACCTTTGGCAGAGATTACAGCCTCGAGTCTTCTTGGGTGTGACGCTACAAGCTTGGCACAGATGTGTTTGGGGAGTTTCTCCCATTCTTTGTAGATCCTCTCAAGCTCTGTCAGGTTGGATGGGTAGCGTCGCTGCACAGTTATTTTCAGAGATGTTTGATCGGGTTGAAGTACGGGCTCTGGCTGGGCCACTCAAGGACATTCGGAGACTTATCCCGAAGCCACGCCTGCATTGTCTTGGCTGTGTACTTGGGGTTGTTGTCCTGTTGGAAGGTGAACCTTCGTCCCAGTCTGAGGTCCTGAGTGCTCTGTAGCAGGTTTTCATCAAGGATCCTGACTAGTTTCCCAGTCCCTGCCACTGAAAAACATCCCACAGCATGATACTGTCACCACTATGCTTCACCATAGGGATGGTGCCAGGTTTCCTCCAGATGAGACGCTTGGCATTCAAGCCAAAGAGTTCAATCTTGGGTGATCAAGTAGAAACAGGATGCACCAGAGCTCAATTTCATGTCTCATAGCAAAGGGTCTGAACACATGTAAATAAGGTATTTGTTTTTAAAATGTCTAAACCTGTTTTTGCTTTGTCATGGTATTATGTGTAGATTAATGAGGGGAAAAAAGTAATATAATCCATTTTAGAATAAGGCTTTAACGTAACATTTGGAGAAGGGGTCTGAATACTTCCCGAATGCACTGTATGCTCCCTGGGTTGTATACATTGGGGCACACCTCAGCTGAGCATGTCTTATAGGACAGGTAGTCCCCTCCTATTTTCTTTTGTTTGGGGCTTAGTGAATACACCACCTGGCTACCTGTCTCGTGTTTGTGCCTATTTATTCCAGTGACTCATACTAGGTCATTTGATTATGGCCATTTTGATTTCCCTGAACACACACTCCGGGGTGATATTTCCCCTAGGTACAGATCTAGGATCAGCTTCCTCATCCCATTCCTCAATTCTCACCTTATCCATTAGCTGTGAAAATGATAAACTGACCCAAGATCAGCGTCTTGGGTTTACCTTCACCTTACACCAAGCGCGCACTGTAGATTCCAAGCATGAGGATTGTCAGTACATGCAATCAATATGACTTTCCCAACATGTGTTTCAATAACATAGTTGTTTGCTTGTGATGATGCAACAGGATACTTTTTCTCACTCAGCTTGCAGCTTTTGTCTCTGAACTGTCTATTGGGTTGTGTTCATTAGGCACCAAATGTAAGAAAACAGTCTGAAACAGGGAGGGACTACCTGGACTTGTCCAATAAGAAGCACTTGTAGTCATTTTCCATTGCAAAACATTTCTAAACGTTTGCCCTAATGAACTGGTAGAAGCAGCAGATGGCTTTTTTGGGGCGCCAAATTAGAGATGAGCGTTAGACTGTTGAATCAAAGCAGGTCACAGTGGACTCTGAAATGCTTGTTTTTCTATAACTTACCCTCTTCCCTTTTGCCTCTTCTCTATCCCTCTCTTTTTCCTCTCTGTCTTAACACCTGCATGCTGCCATGACCTGATTGATATTCAAATCACAGTAAGTGATAAAATGACCCCCTCTGTCCCTCGTCCTTAACCCGTCCTACCATTCCCTCCTCCCTCCGTCCATCCCTCCCTCACCCCCCGCCACACAATTCAGACACGTCCGCTCTGCTGGCTACACTTTCTGTGACTCCCACAATGGCTGGGTTTGTGGCGGTGGGTTCAGCCATTTGGAACTTTGGCACCAGAACCCAGTGACACCAAAGCGTTTAGAGACTGGGCCTAAAGTGTGTCAGGATGGGAGTGTGTCCCTTGTGGATTGAATTTAGCCTGGTCCCAGATTGGTTTGTGCTTTATAGCCAATTACTATAGTTATTTGGCATGCCAATGACCATTGAAGTTGGTAAGACGGCACAAACCAATTTGGGACCAGGCCAGATTGAATTGAACTCACCTCCCTGCATGAACTCTATAGCAGTCAGTCAGTCAGTGTTTGAGATGGACAGTTAGCAACTGCAGACTGAGTGATCTATAAATCATAATGAATAGTCATTTTGGATGCCAGATAGTAGTTGATCTCAAACACGCTTGGTCGGTTGATAGGCCTTCAGGATGTTAGTAGGTGCTAGCTAGCCTGCATTCTATGTTTAGGTCAGACATTTGCCCAAGTTGCCATTTCGATCACCTGTCTCTCTGTTCACCTAAGAATGTGGTCCATATAGCAGTGTGTGCGTGTCTGCATGACTTTACACCCTCGCATACCAAAGGCCCCACGGGGGGAAAAGCCTGAAATATTTAAGTTGGTCTTTGTGTTTACTCTGCAATGCTATTCCAGTTCCTCAAAGCTAAACCTCACTGCCGGCAAGCGGTATTTCCAGGGGATGCTACGGTGGTTTAAAATAAGTGAATTACATTACAAAATACAAATGAGCCCAACTCAGCATAAATGTGCTGCAGGCCTGCAGCAGCCACCACTTAACTATACCCATGCTCTAGGTGAGTGAGTCCATGGCTGCATCTCAAATGTCATCCTTTTCTTTTGACCAGGGCCCGTAGGGTCATGATGTGGAGCCCTTAAGTTAACCTGTCCAATCATTTCTAATCAGTGATTACTTCAAAGAAGGAAGTCCCCAGACTCCTTGTTCTTTCACATCCAACGTTCTAAAATGTAGACATACTGGAACTTTGACCTGTGGTTTTCTAGGGTTGTGTTCATTATGGCACACCATAACAAAAACGTTTTGCAACAGAAAGCGAAATTGAGTTTCTTATTGGAAACTTTCAGCTGAAGAACACATCAAGGTACTTTTCACAGGTGCTGGAGTTATAGGCAAACTCATGGAAAACAGAAAGGAAAATGCTGCACACTGCTGCTCGTGCTCCCAGGTGATTTTTATTTGTAATGTTTTGACCCTTTGGTCTTCATCAGGCATCCATATCCCAGGAGGGTGTGGAAGGTCCTATATATAGAGTCAGTACTCAGCAAAATTGTATAACATGGGTTCACAATATTAAACATTCAATGTATGAGAATATATGATCACACACAAGGAATGTGATATATACAGTTGATGTCGGAAGTTTACATACTTAGGTTGGAGTCATTGAAACTAGTTTTTTAACCACTCCACAAATTTCTTGTTAACAAACTATAGTTTTGGCAAGTCGGTTAGGACATCTACTTTGTGCATGACACAAGTAATCTTTCCAACAATTGTTTGCAGACAGATTATTTCACTTATAATTCACTACCACAATTCCAAAGAAGTTTACATACACTAAGTTGAATGTGCCTTTAAACAGCTTGGAAAAATACAGAAAACGAGGTCATGCTTTAGAATCTTCTGATAGGCTAATTGATATCATTTGAGTCAATTGGAGGTGTATCTGTGGATGTCTTTCATGGCCTACCTTCAAACGCAGTGCCTCTTTGCTTGACATCATGGGAAAATCAAAAGAAATCAGCCAAGACCTCAGAAAAAGACATTGTTGACCTCCAAGTCTGCTTCGTCCTAGGGAGCAATTTCCAAACGCCTGACGGTACCACGTTCATCTGTACAAACAACAGTACGCAAGTATAAACACCATGGGACCATGAACCCGTCATACCGCTCAGGAAGGAGACGTGTTCTGTCTTCTAGAGATGAACGCACTTTGGTGTGAAAAGTGCAAATCAATCCCAGAACAACAGCAAAGGACATTGTGAAGATGCTAGAGAAAACAGGTAGAATAGTATCTATATCCACAGTTCAACGAGTCGACATAACCTGAAAGGCCGCTCAGCAAGGAAGAAGCCACTGCTCCAAAACTGCCATAAAGCCAGACTACGGTTTGCAACTGCACATGGGGAAGAAGATTGTACTTTTTGGAGAAATGTCCTCTTGTCTGATGAAACAAAAATAGAACTGTTTGACCATAATGACCATCGTTATGTTTGGAGGAAAAAGGGGGCGGCTTGCAAGCCGAAGAACACCATTCCAATCGTGAAGCACGGGGGGCAGCAGCATGTTGTGGGGGTGCTTTGCTGCAGGAGGGACTGGTGCACTTCGCAAAATAGATGGCATCATGAGGAAGTAAAATTATGTGCATATATGGAAGCAACATCTCAAGACATCAGTCAGGAAGTTAAAAGCTTGGTCACAAATGGGTCTTCAAAATGGACAATGACCCCAAGCATACAGTGGGGCAAAAAGGTATTTAGTCAGCTACCAATTGTGCAAGTTCTCCCACTTAAAAATATGAGAGAGGCCTGTAATTTTCATCATAGGTACACTTCAACTATGACAGACAAAATGAGGAAAGAAATCCAGAAAATCACATTGTAGGATTTTTAATAAATGTATTGGTCACCTACAAACAAGCAAGATTTCTGGCTCTCACTGACCTCTAACTTCTTCTTTAAGAGGCTCCTCTGTCCTCCACTCGTTACCTGTATTAATGGCACCTGTTTGAACTTGTTATCAGTATAAAAGACACCTGTCCACAACCTCAAACAGTCACACTCCAAACTCCACTATGGCCAAGACCAAAGAGCTGTCAAAGGACACCAGAAACAAAATTGTAGACCTGCACCAGGCTGGGAAGACTGAATCTGCAATAGGTAAGCAGCTTGGTTTGAAGAAATCAACTGTGGGAGCAATTATTAGGAATTAGAAGACATACAAGACCACTGATAATCTCCCTCGATCTGGGGCTCCACGCAAGATCTCACCCCGTGGGGTCAAAATGATAACAAGAACGGTGAGCAAAAATCCCAGAACCACACGGGGGGACCTAGTGAATGACCTGCAGAGAGCTGGGACCAAAATAACAAAGCCTACCATCAGTAACACACTACGCCGCCAGGGACTCGAATCCTGCAGTGCCAGACGTGTCCCCCTGCTTATGCCAGTACATGTCGAAGCCCGTCTGAAGTTTGCTAGAGAGCATTTGGACGATCCAGAAGAAGATTGGGAGAATGTCATATGGTCAGATGATACCAAAATAGAACTTTTTGGTAAAAACTCAACTCGTCGTGTTTGGAGGACAAAGAATGCTGAGTTGCTTCCAAAGAACACCATTCCTACTGTGAAGCATGGGGGTGGAAACATCTTGCTTTGGGGCTGTTTTTCTGCAAAGGGACCAGGACGACTGATCCGTGTAAAGGAAAGAATGAATGGGGCCATGTATCGTGAGATTTTGAGTGAAAACCTCTTTCCGTCAGCAAGGGCATTGAAGATGAAACGTGGCTGGGTCTTTCAGCATGACAATGATCCCAAACACACCGCCCGGGCAACGAAGGAGTGGCTTCGTAAGAAGCATTTCAAGGTCCTGGAGTGGCCTAGCCAGTCTCCAGATCTCAACCTCATAGAAAATCATTGGAGCGAGTTGAAAGTCCGTGTTGCCCAGCAACAGCCCCAAAACATCACTGCTCTAGAGGAGATCTGCATGGAGGAATGGGCCAAAATACCAGCAACAGTGTGTGAAAACCTTGTGAAGACTTACAGAAAACGTTTGACCTCAGTCATTGCCAACAAAGGGTATATAACAAAGTATTGAGAAACTTTTGTTATTGACCAAATACTTATTTTCCACCATAATTTGCAAATAAATTCATAAATCATACAATGTGATTTTCTGGATTTTTTTCCCCCCTCATTTTGTCTGTCATAGTTGAAGTGTACCTATGATGAAAATTACAGGCCTCTCTCACCTTTTTAAGTGGGAGAACTTGCACAATTGGTGGCTGACTAAATACTTTCTTGCCCCGCTGTATGCACAGTACCAGTCAAAAGTTTGTGTCCAAACATATGAGTGTGTATATATAGATTATATTCAATAGGATAAAAACAATTCATTTGGACAATTTTTATACTATAAAAACAGTTTCAAGTCGAACTCCTCGTTAAGGCCAAGAGGAGAGACTGTTGAGCATGTGGATCCAGAAAGATTACCTTTGAAGAAGTTTCCTCTCATTGTCCCCTCCCCTGCATGACATCTTGACCAATTCTTTTCCAATGTATCTCAGAGAACTAATAGGATGTCTAGCTTGTACAAAACAAACAGCAACCAGATTTTTTGTTGTCTCTCCTGTCCGTATATTGCAGCGGTGCTCTCTGTTCCGGGTCTTAAGGCTTCTACTGGCTTTCCCTATGTAAGACAGACCACAAGGACATTTCAACATGTAAATAACATTGGTGAACATGCAGGCAATCAGGCCTTTGATGTTAAATCTTTGTCCTGTGTGGGGGTGGGTAAATTGGTTACATTTTTATGTGAAGCTGCATTGAGCCCATTGGCCACATTTGTAATTAGCCTTTGGAACCTTGTCCAAGAAAGTTTCCTTTTTCTCTGGTGGATAATCAGATTTCACCACAATGGCTCTCACATTTGGGGGTCTTTTAAATACCATACGTGGGGGATATTTAAAGATGGGTTTCAATTGTGGGTCAGTATCAATAATGTACCAGTGCTTCCTGATTAATGTCCTTATGCCTTCCCCAATGGTGAATATTGGGTGAAGCATGAGGGAACGTTCAGAATTTTCTTAAACTTTTGGTTTGAATGCTTTCCAATAGAGGTCGACCGATTTTATGATTTTTCAATACCAATTCTTTGAGGACCAAAAAAGCCGATACCAATTAATCGGCCGATTTATTTTACATTTCTTTAAATTGATTTGTTATAATGACAATTACAACAATACTGAATGAACACTTATTTTAATACATCAATAAAAATCAATTTAGCCTCAAATAAATAAAGAAACATGTTCAATTTGGTTTAAATAATGAAAAAACAATGTGTTGGAGAAGTAAAAGTGCAATATGTGCCATGTAAAAAAGCTAACGTTTCAGTTCCTTGCTCAGAACATGAGAACATATGAAAGTTGTTGGTTCCTTTTAACATGAGACTTCAATATTCCAAGGTAAGACGTTTTAGGTTGTAGTTAATATAGTATTTATAGGACTATTTCTCTCTCTACCATTTGTATTTCATATACAGTGGGGAGAACAAGTATTTGATACACTGCCAATTTTGCAGGTTTTCCTACTTACAAAGCATGTAGAGGTCTGTAATTTTTTATCATAGGTACACTTCAACTGTGAGAGACAGAATCTAAAACAAAAAAACAGAAAATCACATTGTATGATATTTAAGTAATTAATTTGCATTTTATTGCAAGACATAAGTCAACCAGTTAGAATTATGGCTCTCACAGACCTGTTAGGTTTTCTTTAAGAAGCCCTCCTGTTCTCCACTCATTACCTGTATTAACTGCACCTGTATCAACTCATTACCCGTATAAAAGACACCTGTCCACACACTCAATCAAATAGACTCCAACCTCTCCACAATGGCCAAGACCAGAGAGCTGTCGAAGGACATCAGGGATAAAATTATAGACCTGCACAAGGCTGGGATGGGCTACAGGACAATAGGGAAGCAGCTTGGTGAGAAGGCAACAACTGTTGGCGCAATTATTAGAAAAGGGAAGAAGTTCAAGATGACGGTCAATCACCCTCGGCCTGGGGCTCCATGCAAGATCTCACAATGATCAATGATCATGAGGAAGGTGAGGGATCAGCCCAGAACTACACGGCAGGACCCTGTCAATGACCTGAAGAGAGCTGGGACCACAGTCCCAAAGAAAACCATTAGTAACACACTATGCCGTCATGGATTCAAATCCTGCAGCGCACGCAAGGACCCCCTGCTCAAGCCAGCACATGTCCAGGCCCATCTGAAGTTTGCCAATGACCATCTGTATGATCCAGAGGAGGAATGGGAGAAGGTCATGTGGTCTGATGAGACAAAAATAGAGCTTTTTGGTCTAAACTCCACTCGCCGTGATTGCAGGAAGAAGGATGAGTACAACCCCAAGAACACCATCCCAACTGTGAAGCATGGAGGTGGAAACATCATTCTTTGGGGATGCTTTTCTGCAAAGGGGACAGGACGACTGCACCGTATTGAGGGGAGGATGGATGGGGCCATGTATCGCGAGATCTTGGCCAACAACCTCCTTCCCTCAGTAAGAGCATTGAAGATCGGTCGTGGCTGGGTCTTCCAGCATGACAACGACCCGAAACACACAGCCAGGGCAACTAAGGAGTGGCTCAGTAAGAAGCATCTCAAGGTCCTGGAGTGGCCTAGCCAGTCTCCAGATCTGAACCCAATAGAAAATCTTTGGAGGGAGCTGAAAGTCCGTATTGCCCAGCAACAGACCCGGAACCTGAAGGATCTGGAGATGGTCTGTATGGAGGAGTGGGCCAAAATCCCTGCTGCAGTGTGTGCAAACCTGGTCAAGAACTACAGGAAACGTATGATCTCTGTAATTGCAAACAAAGGTTTCTGTACCAAATATTAAGTTCTGCTTTTCTGATGTATCAAATACTTATGTCATGCAATAAAATGCAAATTAATTACTTAAAAATCATACAATGTGATTTTCTGGATTTAAAAAAAAAATATTCCGTCTCTCACAGTTGAAGTGTACCTATGATAAATATTACAGACCTCTACATGCTTTGTAAGTAGGAAACACAGGTTATCAAATACTTGTTCTCCCCACTGTACCTTTGACTATTGGATGTTCTTATAGGCACTTTAGTATTGCCAGTGTAACAGTATAGCTTCTGTCCCTCTCCTCGCCCCTACCTGGATCATTGTCATGCACATCGACAACAGCCACCCTCGAAGCATCGTTACCCATCGCTCCACAAAAGCCGTGGCCCTTGCAGAGCAAGGGGAATAATTACTCCAAGTCTCAGAGAGAGTGACATTTGAAACGCTATTAGCGCGCACCCCGCTAACTAGCTAGCCATTTCACATCGGTTACACCAGCCATTAGGCTGATAGGCTTGAAGTCATAAACAGCGCTGTGCTTGCGAAGAGCTGCTGGCAAAACGCATGCAAGTGCTGTTTGAATGAATGCTTACGAGCCTGCTGCTGCCTACCATCGCTCAGTCAGACTGCTCTATCAAATCATAGACTTAATTATAACAACACACAGAAATACGAGTCTTTGGTCATTAATATGGTCGAATCCTGAAACTATCATCTCGAAAACAAAACGTTTATTTCAGTGAAATACGGAACCGTTCGGTATTTTTTCTAACGGGTGGCATCCCTAAGTCTAAATATTATTGTTTCATTGCACAACCTTCAATGTTATGTCATAATTATATAAAATTCTGGCAAATTAGTTCGCAATGAGCCAGGCTGCCCAAACTGTTGCGTTCATTGCACGCTGAGACAGGGTATATGCAAGAGAAGTGACATGATTTCACCTGGATAATATTGCCTGCTAACCTGGATTTCTTTTAGCTAATTATGCAGGTTTTGAAAATATATACTTGTGTATTGATTTTAAGAAAGGCATTGGTGTTTATGGTTGGGTACAGTTGTCCAACGATTGTGCTTTTTTCGCAAATGCGCTTTTGTTAAATCATCTTCCGGCATTGCATCGATTTATATGCAACGCAGGACACGCTAGATAAACTAGTGATATCATCAACCATGTGTAGTTATAGCTAGTGATTATGATTGATTGACTGTTTTTTATAACATAAGTTTAATGCTAGCTAGCAACTTACCTTGGCTTCGACTGCATTCGCGTAACAGGCAGGCTCCTTGTGGAGTGCAACGAGAGGGCAGGTGGTTAGAGCATTGGACTAGTTAACTGTAAGGTTGCAATATTGGATCCCCCGAGCTGACATGGTGAAAATCTGTCGTTCTGCCCCTGTACAAGGCAGTTAACCCACCGTTCCTAGGCCGTCATTGAAAATAAGGTGTTCTTAACTGACTTGCCTAGTTTAGATTAGGCATGGAATTCCAAGAGTTCTTCCTGGGTCCCTGTATAGATTCATCCAAATATCTCAGAATTAGGAGAATAATGGAGAGAAAGGGGTTAAGGTCTGGATTCAGCACCACCAGTTTATCAAACATTCCTAGATATACGGTGCCTTCGGAAAGTATTCAGACCACTTGACCCTTTTACACATTTTGTTACGTTACAGCCTTATTCTAAAATTTCTTAAATCATTTTTTCCTCATCAATCAACACACAATACCCCATCCGTTTCGTGCCTGTTGAACACGACCCAGACCAAGGTAATCATGGAAATCCTTGGAAGCAGCAGTATCGGAAGGTAGAAAGTGGGTCAGGAGTTCAAGGGTTAAAGGTCTCTCTTCTTCCTCCCCCGTAGGCTCTACAGAAGCTGTCCAATCAGTACCTGAAGAGGGAATGGCCAGCCAGCCTACCAGAGGAGCCCACAGACCACAGGTAAGACCTCTCGTCACCGTGGCATCGTCAGAAATCGTATTGTCTCACACTCTCCCTCAGGTGAAATGGACAGATGTTAGTGTTATTTTTCCATAATAATGCTTACCAGTGTGTGTACAATTATGCCCAATTGTAACCATATTAACAACACAGTAGAACATATAAAATGTATTTGTCTCCATAACAGTTTAATGTTTGTGTGTGCATGTCGTCATAGGAACATGTATACTGTTTGGAAGGCCTACTTGGAGGGCATGGTGCAGGTGACCCAGTCCAGGATCACGGCCTGTGAGAACTACAGGAACCAGGTGTCGGACCCAGCCAAGACTGCCAGGCTGCAGAAGGAGCATCAGCTCAGGAAGGTATGGAGGCCAAACCACCACAACATGGCTTAGTTCTGCATAGTTTGCAGACTCTCTCCTGCTCTCTCATGTCTTACATTGGATGTATGTCTCCATTTATACAGCTGGTGAGTTGAAACCACTGAAACAATTCAGGATGTGTTTTTTACTGCCTTAAGGGGAAGTACGCTGTTCTTTAGATACCAGCCAGTGTATTTACAGCGCCTTCAGAAAGTATTCACACCCCTGGACTTTTGCCACATTTTGTTATGTTACAGCCTGAATTAAACATTTATTCAATTTAGAGTTTTTGGTCACTGGCCTACACACAGTACTTCATAATGTCAGTAGAATTATGTTTACATATTAATTAAAAATTAAAAGCTGAAATATCTTGAGTCTAAGTATTCAACCCCTTTGTTGTGGCAAGCCTAAATAAATGCAGGAGTAGAAAATCTTAACAATTCACATAATAAGTTGCATGGACTCACTCTGTGTGCAATAATAATGTTTAACATTATTTTTGAATGACTACCTCATCTCTATACCACACACAAACAATTTATGTGAGAAGTCGAAGTGAATTTCAAACAGATTCAACCACAAAGATCAGCGACCAGGTTTTCCAATGCCTTACCAAGAAGGGCAGCTATTGGTAGATGGGTAAAAAAAAATATATGTTTATATATCCTTTTGAGCATTGTGCAGTTATTAATCACACTTTGGATGGTGTATCAATACACCCAGTCACGACAAAGGTAACGCAGTTGCCAGAGAGGAACGAAACCATTTCATAACAGTTAGATGGCTGTGATAGGAGATAACTGAGGATGGACCAACAACATTGTAGTTACTCCACAATACTAACCAAATGGAGAGTGAAAATAAGTAAGTCTACAGAAATATAAATATTCCAAAATATGCATCCTGTTTGCAATACAGCACTAAAGTAATACTGCAAGAAATGTGGCAACGCAATTAACACTTTGTATTTAGGACAAAAAGTTATGTTGTGGCAAATACAATACAACACACTACTGAGCACCATGCTCCATATTTTCAAGCATAGTGGTGGCTGCATCATGTTATGGAAGGGGGAGTTTTTCAGGATAAAAAATAAACTCAATGGAGCTAAGGACATGCAAAATCCTGGAGGAAACCTTGCTTTAGACTGCTTTCCACCAGACACTGGTAGATTATTTCACCTATCAGCAGGACAATAAGCTAATACACAAGGCCAAATCTACACGAGTTGCTTACCAAGAAGACCGTTAATGTTCCTGATTGGCTGGGTTAAAGTGTATTCGGAAAGTGTTCAGACCCCTTGACCTTTTCTACATTTTGTTGTGTTACAGCCTTATTTTCAAAAAAAATCCCTCATCAATTTACCCACAATACCCCATAATAAAAAATGGAAATATCACATTTACAAAAGTATTCAGATCCTTTACTCAGTAATTTGTTGAAGCACCTTTGGCAGCGATTGCAGCCTCGAGTCCTCTTGGGTATGACGTTACAAGCTTGTCACAACTGTATTTGTAGTCTATTACAGCCTACAAAGTGAAGCACTGCCGAGAGCTGCCCAGTGACACGAGCCTACCAGATGAGCTAAATAACGTCTATGCTCGCTTTGAGACAAGTAACACTAAACATGCACGAGAGCATCAGCTGTTCCGGGTGATTCAAATCAAATCAAATCAAATTTTATTTGTCACATACACAGGTTAGCAGATGTTAATGCGAGTGTAGCGAAATGCTTGTGCTTCTAGTTCCGACAATGCAGTAATAACGAACAAGTAATCTAACTAACAATTCCAAAAAAACTACTGTCTTATACACAGTGTAAGGGGATAAAGAATATGTACATAAGGATATATGAATGAGTGATGGTACAGAGCAGCATAGGCAAGATACAGTAGATGATATCGAGTACAGTATATACATATGAGATAAGTATGTAAACCAAGTGGCATAGTTAAAGTGGCTAGTGATACATGTATTACATAAGGATGCAGTCGATGATATAGAGTACAGTATCAACGTATGCATATGAGATGAATAATGTAGGGTAAGTAACATTATATAAGGTAGCATTGTTTAAAGTGGCTAGTGATATATTTACATCATTTCCCATCAATTCCCATGATTAAAGTGGCTGGAGTAGAGTCAGTGTCATTGACAGTGTGTTGGCAGTAGCCACTCAATGTTAGTGGTGGCTGTTTAACAGTCTGATGGCCTTGAGATAGAAGCTGTTTTTCAGTCTCTCGGTCCCAGCTTTGATGCACCTGTACTGACCTCGCCTTCTGGATGACAGCGGGGTGAACAGGCAGTGGCTCGGGTGGTTGATGTCCTTGATGATCTTTATGGCCTTCCTGTAGCATCGGGTGGTGTAGGTGTCCTGGAGGGCAGGTAGTTTGCCCCCGGTGATGCGTTGTGCAGACCTCACTACCCTCTGGAGAGCCTTACGGTTGAGGGCGGTGCAGTTGCCATACCAGGCGGTGATACAGCCCGCCAGGATGCTCTCGATTGTGCATCTGTAGAAGTTTGTGAGTGCTTTTGGTGACAAGCCGAATTTCTTCAGCCTCCTGAGGTTGAAGAGGCGCTGCTGCGCCTTCCTCACGATGCTGTCTGTGTGAGTGGACCAATTCAGTTTGTCTGTGATGTGTATGCCGAGGAACTTAACTTGCTACCCTCTCCACTACTGTTCCATCGATGTGGATGGGGGGGTGTTCCCTCTGCTGTTTCCTGAAGTCCACAATCATCTCCTTAGTTTTGTTGACGTTGAGTGTGAGGTTATTTTCCTGACACCACACTCCAAGGGCCCTCACCTCCTCCCTGTAGGCCGTCTCGTCGTTGTTGATAATCAAGCCTACCACTGTTGTGTCGTCCGCAAACTTGATGATTGAGTTGGAGGCGTGCATGGCCACGCAGTCGTGGGTGAACAGGGAGTACAGGAGAGGGCTCAGAACGCACCCTTGTGGGGCCCCAGTGTTGAGGATCAGCGGGGAGGAGATGTTGTTGCCTACCCTCACCACCTGAGGGCGGCCCGTCAGGAAGTCCAGTACCCAGTTGCACAGGGCGGGGTCGAGACCCAGGGTCTCGAGCTTGATGACGAGCTTGGAGGGTACTATGGTGTTGAATGCCGAGCTGTAGTCGATGAACAGCATTCTCACATAGGTATTCCTCTTGTCCAGATGGGTTAGGGCAGTGTGCAGTGTGGTTGAGATTGCATCGTCTGTGGACCTATTTGGGCGGTAAGCAAATTGGAGTGGGTCAAGGGTGTCAGGTAGGGTGGAGGTGATATGGTCCTTGACTAGTCTCTCAAAGCACTTCATGATGACGGATGTGAGTGCTACGGGCGGTAGTCGTTTAGCTCAGTTACCTTAGCTTTCTTGGGAACAGGAACAATGGTGGCCCTCTTGAAGCATGTGGGAACAGCAGACTTGTATAGGGATTGATTGAATATGTCCGTAAACACACCGGCCAGCTGGTCTGCGCATGCTCTGAGGGCGCGGCTGGGGATGCCGTCTGGGCCTGCAGCCTTGCGAGGGTTAACACGTTTAAAT
Organism: Oncorhynchus tshawytscha; assembly: GCF_018296145.1. Lineage (NCBI taxonomy): Eukaryota > Metazoa > Chordata > Actinopteri > Salmoniformes > Salmonidae > Oncorhynchus > Oncorhynchus tshawytscha. Next base: position 32,134,860 of record NC_056458.1, read on the forward strand.
GTCTTACTCACTTCGGCTGCAGTGAAGGAGAGACCGCATGTTTCCGTTGCAGGCCGTGTCAGTGGCACTGTATTGTCCTCAAAGCGGGCAAAAAAGTTATTTAGTCTGCCTGGGAGCAAGACATCCTGGTCCGTGACTGGGCTGGGTTTCTTCCTGTAGACCCTGCCACATGCGTCTTGTGTCTGAGCCGTTGAATTGAGATCAATCAAAACAATGCTGAAATAATAATCTTGGTGACCACACACACACGTCTATCACTTTGAATTATTAGAACTGTTGGATATTACTTTTTTCATCATTCAATTGATCATATCTAAAGTGCGGTTTCCTCTCTGCGCTTTTTCTAGGCCCAATGGCCGTCCGCTTCCGCCGCATTGTTCTCAAAACCAGTTCAATATAGTCGACTGTTTTACTGCTGCCTCATTTCTGTGATGTCAGACCTGGGCTCGGGCTTCAGCTCACTGGGCTTGGGTCGGACCGGGATCAAATTTTCAGTTCTGATAAGAACTCTTAAACTGCATTCGTGTCTCATGTGCACTCCGGCAGTGTCAATTATGCGTGTGCTTTGAATTTATGGTGTCTTTGTGAAGTAAATAAGGTATCCTAAAGGCATCCACGCGACAAGTTTTATTTTTTTGCACATTCTCCAATCTGCTGCTGCTCATGTGGTGTATTTTGTAGAATTGCAGCAGTGCGACATTGGGGAAAACGTTGTAATATCTAGGGTCTAGTCATTCAAAAGAATATAGGAAATGTTAAGTGTTCCTGGTATTCCGTTACCGGTGTTCCTCCCGTGTGTGTGTGGGGGGCTTACTTTTATTCTGGTAAAGCACCATTTTCAACAACGCATAGATAACAATTACCTAGCAAATTACAGAGGTTGTCACTCAAATAATAAGGCCTAATATTGCTCAAGATATTTTAGCATTTGAATAATGAAGATGCTGCATACCTTCCATGAATCATTACATCCCTACCAAGTATATCTCACAATTAAGAACTGTACGTCACCACTTGTTTGTCCAGTGTATTGATCAGCTCACATGTAGAGTGTATATGTGTATATATGTGTGTGTGTGTGTGTGTGTGTGTGTGTATATATATATATGTATATGTGTATATATGTGTGTATATGTGTATATATGTGTGTGTGTATGTGTGTGTGTGTGTGTGTGTGTGTGTGTGTATATATATATACAGGGGGATTCCCCAAACTGTTTCCTCGGAGTTGGAAGCACAGAATCGTCTAGAATGTAGTGTTAAGATTTCCCTTCACTGGAACTAAGGGGCCTAGCCCGAGCCATGAAAAACAGCCCCAGACTATTATTCCTCCTCCACCAAACTTTACAGTTGGCACTATGCATTCGGGCAGGTAGCGTTCTCCTGGCATCCGCCAAACCCAGATTCGTCCATCGAACTGCCAGATGGTGAAGCCGGGATTCATCACTACAGATAACGCATTTCCACGGAGTCCAATGGCTGTGCGCTTTACACCACTCCAGCTGACGCTTGGCATTGCGCATGGTGATCTTAGGGCTTGTGTGTGGCTTCTCGGCCAAGGAAACCCATTTCATGAAGCTCAAAATGAACAGTTCTTGTGCTGACGTTGCTTCCAGCGGCAGTTTGGAACTCGGTAGTGAGTGTTGCAACCGAGGACGGAAGATTTTTACGCGCTTCAGCCCTTAAGCGGTCTCGTTCTGTGAGCTAGTGTGCCTACCACTTTGCGACTGAGCTGTTGTTGATCCTATACGTTTCCACTTCACAATAGCAGCACTTACAGGGAAAAAATAATAAAGGAAAATATATATATATAGTTTATTTTAATAATGTGGCATCCTATGATGGTGCCACGTTGAAAGTCACTGAGTTCTTCAGTAAGGCCATTCTACTGCCAATGTTTGTCTTGGCTGTGTGCTGGATTTTATACACCTGTCAGCAATGGGTGTGGCTGAAATAGACGAATCCACTAATTGGAAGGGGTGTCCACTTTAAAAAAAAATATATATATATATATATTTGTTTTTTAACCTTTATTTAACTGGGCAAGTCAGTTAAGAACAAAGTCTTATTTTCAATGACGGCCTAGGAACAGTGGGTTAACTGCCTTGTTCAGGGGCAGAAGAGCTCGGGGATTTGATCTTGCCAACTTTCGGTTACAAGTCCAATGCTCTAACCACTAGGCTACCTGCCGCCCCACATACTTTAGTGTGTGTGTATATAGTCAATTTCACCACATGAGATGTTCTGTACCATATATTGATAACTGTTTAGTGTATATACACATACTGATAACCTCTGGTTGTTGTTTGTTTAGTGTATTGACCAGCTGACGCTGGTGCAGGCAGAGCTGCAGGATTCTGTGAAGGAGCTGGCCAAGACCAGGAAGAAGTACCAGGAGACTGAGACCATGGCCCAGGCTGTCAGAGACAAGGCTGAGCAGGATGCCAAGTATGTACAGTACACTGTCTGTCCAATCCCAAATCCCCCCCTACAGCCTTGTGGAGATCTGAGAGGATCAGATGGGTAAGAAATCTGGGTACAATTCCACAAGCCTATCGGAGGGAAAGGGGGAGCTATTACCGTAATGCTACCTATCCAATACTCCGATGTACAGGTGTGAAAATGTAAGACTTTTGGTTGGAACCACTGGTCTTGTGTGAATCGGTTCACATACATGATCCTTCTCTCCTTCTGTTCTGTCCAGGTCCAAACTGAGTCTGTTCCAGTCCAGGTCCAGTCTGCAGCGGGCCAGTGTAAAGGTGAGAGCATTACATTAATACATTGTATGTATGGCCAATTGGCCATGCCCACAAACTCAGCTGCATAGGGGCCCAAAATAAATTCTGTTGTAGCATCAACCTATCAAACTAAAGATTACCTGGAATGCCCCCATGAGTGTTTTTTTTTCACCAGCTAAAAGCCAAAAGGAGTGAGTGTAACTCCAAAGCCAACCACGCCAGGAACGACTATCTGCTCACGCTAGCAGCGGCTAATGCTCACCAGCAGCGTTACTACGACACGGACCTGATCGACTGCATCAAGGTGAGGCGTCAGCACACACATGTACAGGCATTCCAGGTCATCTTTTTGTTTGCAGTCATGCTGCATATCTCCGACGATTGCTATGTCATAGTTTGCATGACTGCAGAAACAGACAACTTGGAACACCACCACTAATGTGCGAGTGAGAGAGATGCTGGCTTATTGCTGCATTACTGGTCAATTACAAGTTAAGTTCCTAACTTATTACCTTGTTGCCCTGTGCTCCTCAGGTTCTGGATGGGGGCATCTATGAGCAGGTGAAGGACTACCTGGTCTCTCTGAGCCAGATGGAGTTGGAGGCCTACCAGGCTGTCCACGACACCTTCAATGTCGTCCTGGAGAGCTCCAACGGGGTGAGTGCATGGAAACTAGTCCACAAATTAGCTTTAATTGAACTAGCCTGCTACCAGATCTGTTTGTGCCGTCTTGCAGACCCCTAATGAGGAAAATGAGCAGAAATTGGAGTAACAGCGCTGGTTCAGTTAGTGGCCTTGCTTGAGACCTGAAAACTCACATTCCCCTGAGCTTATGCCTAGGCTTTAGCTCAGATGGCTAACAGTCTTGTGGGGTGTAGAAGACCCGAGTTTGAAACCTAGTCGGTCATATTCACATTGATACCATGGTTTAGGTCCTCATTTTTCCATCAAAGATTTAGAGATTACCATTTACCTATCTCAATACTCTATTGTCTTACTAGCTATTCAGTTACCCCTCAGCCATTGGCCTCTCTTAGTCCTGATCTCTTGGTCTTCTTGCATTTCTGGAACCTGACCTTGGTTTGCAGTTCATTTCCTATCAGCCCTGCGTGACCGTATATTTGTGGCGAAACAGCGACCTCCGGGTGCTCTGTTTAACAGTGGTCATATTTCGACCCGTTGACCCATATGGTTCTTTTTCACTGTGACACCACACAGCAGCCTGTGTGTGTGTGTGCATAGTTTGGAACCTCTCTCAGGTCATCTTCCTGTGAACCTTGAGGTGACCGTGAATGCTCCCCCATGACTTTGGGTTATACTGTGCTCTGCTCTGACCGTCAGTGGTCCTTCCATGGCCATGACTTAAGTAAGATCAGTGTGGTTGCCCTTCATTGACATAATAAACACTCAAAGGATTGAGTAAATCCTCTTCTGTCTTGATAATTATATTTTATCTATTCAAATCCCTTCATGCCTCTGTCAGATTATTAGATGCCTCTATTGTGGTCTTATGAGGTTACCTAAACAAGTGTGTACGTGTCTGTGTTCTCTCCAGGTGACGCAGGACTTCCAACAGCAGCAGTTTGTACAGCACAACCCAGTGTTCCACAGCGCCCCAGCCATCCTCTTCCAACCCAGCGACACTGACAAGGTGGGGAGTAGTGCTATGCTAACGCTACTGTTCTCATGGTACGTGGTGGCTAGTGCTACGCTACACACTAGCTATGCTATAGCTTCCTGCTCATAGAACCACTGATCATTCCTCACCGCTAGGTGAGCTAAATTGCTCTTCCGTACAGACTTCTGTGTCTGTGTAACACAAATGAATAGGTAAGCTCACTTTTCAGCTTGAATTGCCTCCACCTGCGCCATCGAATTGCTAGCTTTTTGGTGATGAAGCTGGCTAAGGCATTACGAAACTGAGGGCGACTAGATCAATCTCAGTAGTGAACTTGTGAGGGAGGAAACAATGCTATTAAACGACACTGACGTCTATTGCATGTTGTGCATGTGTGTTGGTGAGTGTTTGTTGCATGCAGCTTTGTGTGTATTTATGGTGTGTGTAGTGCGTCTGTGTATATGGCGTGCCTGTGTGCCCCAGAGGCCCCGTGCCTTAGGAACCTGTTTTCAGCTGACCCAGTCTGTCCGTCTGCCCGCCAGTGCACTCGTCCACACCCTCCTCCACCCGCACCCCTCCTCCCATCCCATCCGCCCCTCCGATACACTGGACAAATTGTTAGAAACCTCCAAGGCCCTCGTTGTTGTTTTCGTTGGAAGTCAAACAAGCGGTGGCCTGTTCCTAAAGAAAACATTTCGTGATGCAGTTTCCCCCTCAAACCTCCCCTTCCCTGTGCGAGACGACGGAGGGATCCGGAAAAGAACTGCACTGAAAGAGGAGCCGGAGGGGAGTGGGGGCGTTTTGCAGGCAGGCAGGACCATGGACGGCCTAGGCATCTGTGAAAAGGGGGCATTGTAAGGGGGCCTCGTCAGTGTGCTCACTCCAACCCCCTGCCTTCCTCATCCCTCCTCCACTCTTCTACACCTGGCTGCCCCAGCCTCTAACATGAACTAGGTGTGGCTCTCCTCTCATTCACTGATTTATGGGCTTTGCGTAGTCCACATTGTTTCTCACACACACACACACAAATGCAGAAAACTCGGCGCTCCACCTGTGGTGCTATTTTTCCATCTTCATCCTGTAGTTGGAAAAAAAACATATTTTTTAGCTGAGTGCACATTCAGTTAATTCAGCCACATTCAGCCATTTGGACTGTGTTCATTCTTGTGTCAAGGGTCAGATCTGCACATGAAGCATGCCAGGGATCATCAGTCATGGGGGTTGACCTATACACCTCCTGAGTAGGTGAGACCAAACCTCCTGGTCCTGTTGTGTGTCCATCATCCCAACCAGCCAGGGCTCTGTTCATTAGTGTGCGATGGAAAACATTTTAAATATTTTTTTATCCGGAAACAAGAATGAGTGCTTCTTATTAGCCAAGTCTAGGGTTGTCCCTCCCCATTTCAGGACGTTTTCTTCCATTTGGTGGTTAATGAGCAAATAGCGTTACAAAAGGTTCTGATAGAAATGTACTAGAACATAAAGTCGGGCAAAAAAGTATTTAGTCAGCCACAGTCAGCCAGTACAAGTTCTCCCACTTAAAAAGATGAGAGGCCTGTAATTTTCATCATAGCTACACTTCAACTATAACAGACAAAATGAGGAAATAAATTGCTGAAAATCACATTGTAGGATGTTTAATGAATTTATTTGCAAATGATGGTGGAAAATAAGTATTTGGTCAGGTCTCACAGACCTGTATCTTCTTCTTTAAGAGGCTCCTCTGTCCTCCACCCGTTACCTGTATTAATGGCACCTGTTTGAAGTTGTTATCAGTATAAAAGACACCTGTCCACAACCTCAAACAGTCACACTCCAAACTCCACTATGGCCAATACCAAAGAGCTGTCAAAGGACACCAGAAACAAAATTGTAGACCTGCACCAGGCTGGGAAGACTGAATCTGCAATAGGTAAGCAGCTTGGTTTGAAGAAATCAACTGTGGGAGCAATTATTAGGAATTAGAAGACATACAAGACCACTGATAATCTCCCTCGATCTGGGCTCCACGCAAGATCTCACCCCGTGGGGTCAACATGATCACAAGAACGGTGAGCAAAAATCCCAGAACCACACGGGGGACCTAGTGAATGACCTGCAGAGAGCTGGGACCAAAATAACAAAGCCTACCATCAGTAACACACTACGCCGCCAGGGACTCAAATCCTGCAGTGCCAGACGTGTCCCCCTGCTTATGCCAGTACATGTCCAAGCCCGTCTGAAGTTTGCTAGAGAGCATTTGGACGATCCAGAAGAAGATTGGGAGAATGTCATATGGTCAGATGATAACAAAATATAACTTTTTGGTAAAAACTCAACTCGTCGTGTTTGGAGGACAAAGAATGCTGAGTTGCATCCAAAGAACACCATACCTACTGTGAAGCATGGGGGTGGAAACATCTTGCTTTGGGGCTGTTTTTCTGCAAAGGGACCAGGACGACTGATCCGTGTAAAGGAAAGAATGAATGGGGCCATATATCGTGAGATTGTGAGTGAAAACCTCCTTCCATCAGCAAGGGCATTGACAGGAGGGGTCAGGAGACACTGTGGCCACATCCGATGATACCCCCGGACAGGACCAAACAGGCAGGGTATAACCCCACCCACTTTGCCAAAGCTCAGCACCCACACCACTAGAGGGATATCTTCAACCACCAACTTACCATCCTGAGACAAGGAGTATAGCCCATAAAGATCTCCGCCACAGCACAACCAAACGGGGGGCGCCAACCCAGACAGGAAGACCACGTCAGTGACTCAACCCACTCAAGTGATGCACCTCTCCTAGGGACGGCATGGAAGAGCACCAGTAAGCCAGTGACTCAGCCCCTGTAATACGGTTAGAGGCAGAGAATCCCAGTGGAAAGAGGGGAACCGGCCAAGCAGAGACGGCAAGGGCAGTTCGTTGCGCCAGTGCCTTTCCGTTCACCTTCACACTCCTGGGCCAGACTACACTCAATCATAGGACCTACTGAAGAGATGAGTCTTAAATAAAGATTTAAAGGTTGAGACCGAGTTTGCGTCTCTCATGGGTAGGCAGACAATTCATTAAAAATGGAGCTCTATAGCAGAAAGCCCTGCTCCAGTTGTTTGCTTAGAAATTCTAGGGACAATTAGGAGGCCTGCATCTTGTGACCGTAGCGTACGTGTAGGTAGGACCAAATCGGAAAGATAGGTAGGAGCAAGCCCAAGCCCAATCAGCCCTTGCCTTGACAGGAATCCAATGTAGGGAGGCTAGCACTGGCGTAATATGATCAAATTGTTTGGTTCTCGTCAGGATTCTAGCAGTGGTATTTAGCACTATTTGAAGTTTATTTAGAGCTTTATCCGGGTAGCCGGAAAGTAGAGCATTTCAGTAGTCTAACCTAGACGTAAAAACAGCATGGATTAATTCTTCTGCATTTTTGGACAAAGTTTCTGATTTTTGCAATTTTACGTAGATGTAACAAAGCTGTCCTTGAAACAGTCTTGATATGTTCTTCAAAAGAGCGATCAGGGTCCAGAGTAACGCCGAGGTCCTTCAGTTTTATTTGAGACGACTGTACAACCATCAAGATTAATTGTCAGATTCAACAGAAGATCTCTTTGTTTCTTGGGACCTAGAACAAGGATCTCTGTTTTGTCCGAGTTTAAAAGTAGAAAGTTTGCAGCCATCCACTTCCTTGTGTCTGAAACACAGGCTTCTAGGGAGGGCAATTTTGGGGCTTCACCATGTTTCATTGAAATGTACAGCTGTGTGCCATCCGCATAGCAGTGAAAGTTAACATTATGTTATCGAATGACATCCCCAAGAGGTCAAATATATAGTGAAAACAATAGTGGTCCTAAAACGGAACCTTGAGGAACACCGAAATCTGATATCTTTCCAACAGATAAGATCTAAAACAGGCCAGAACTTGTCCGTGTAGACCAATTTGGGTTTCCAGTCTCTCCAAAAGAATGTGATGATCGACGGTATCAAAAGCAGCACCACGGTCTAGGAGCACGAGGACAGATGCAGAGCCTCGGTCTGACTCCAGTAAAAGGTAATTTACCACCTTCACAAGTGCAGTCCCAGTGCTATGATGGGGTCTAAAACCAGACTGAAGCACTTCGTATACATTGTTTGTCTTCAGGAATGCAGTGAGTTGTTGCGCAACAGCTTTTTCTAAACATTTTGAGAGGAATGGTAGATTCGATATAGGCCTATCGTTTTTTTATATTTTCTGGGTCAAGGTTTGGGTTTTTCAAGAGGCTTTATTACTACCACTTTTAGTGAGTTTGGTACATTTCCGGTGGATAGAGAGCCATTTATTATGTTCAACATAGGAGGGCCAAAAATATATTTTAGAATCGGCTTCCTATATAGTAACAAAGCATCCTTCATTCATGCTGCCAAACACCCTCGTAAGACTGACCATCCTACCGTTCCTCGACTTCGGTGATGTAATCTATTAAAGAGCCTCCAACACTCAACAAACTGGAGGCAGTCTATCTCAGTGCCATCCGTTTTGTCACTAAAGCCCCATACACTACCCACCATTGCGACCTGTACGCTCTCGTTGGTTGGCCTTCGCTTCATACTCGTCGCCAAACCCACTGGCTACAGGTTATCTACAAGTCTCTGCAAGTTAAAGCCCCATCTTATCTCAGCTCACTGATCACCATAGCAGCACGCGCTCCAGCAGGTATATCTCACTGGTCACCCCCAAAGCCAATTCATCCTTTGGTTGTCTTTCCTTCCAGTTCTCTGCTGCCAATGACTGGAACGAACTGCAAAAATCTCTGAAGCTGGAGACTCATATCTCTCTCACTAGCTTTAAGCACCAGCTGTCAGAGCAGCTCACAGATCACTACACCTGTACACAGATGGGCTATCTAACTACCTCATCCCCATACTGTATTTTATTTATTTATTTATTTATCTTGCTCCTTTGCACCCCAGTATCGCTACTTGCACATTCATCTTCTGCACATCTACCATTCCAGTGTTTAATTGCTATATTGTAATTACTTCGCCACCATTTCTCAGAAATCAACATTCACCCTCACAGATATTGGTTCCAATATCTTACCGTAAATCATTAGGTGTATATGGCTGTTTTATATGTACCAAAGTACACTGAACAAAAATATAAACGCAACAATTTCAAAGATTGTACTGAGTTACAGTTCATATAAGGAAATCGGTCAGTTGAAATAATTGAATTAGGCCCTAATCTATGGATTTCACATATCTGGGAATACAGATGGGCATCTGTTGGTCACAGATACCTTAAAAATAAGGTAGGGGCGTGGATCAGAACCAGTCAGTATTTGGTGTGACCACCATTTGCCTCATGCAGCCCGACCCATCTCATTCGCAGAGAGTTGATTGTGGCCTGTGGAATGTTGTCCCACTCCTCTTCAATGGCTGTGCAGAGTTTCTGGATATTGGCGGGAACTGGAACACGATATCGTACATGTCAAACCAGAGCATCCCTGTGATGCTCAATGTTGAGTATGCAGACCATGGAAGAACTGGGACATTTTCAGTTTCCAGGAATTATGTACAGATCCTTGCAATATGAGGCCGTGTTGCATTATCATGCTGAAACATGAGGTGATGGTGGCGGATGGATGGCACGACAATGGGTCTCAGGATGTCGTCACGGTATCTCTACATTCAAATTGCCATCAATAAAAGGCAATTGTGTTTGTTGTCCTTAGCTTATGCCTGCCTGTGTTTTGCTGCCTTATGTTGTCTTAGGTCTCTCTTTATGTATTGTTCTCTCTTGTTGTAATGTGTGTTTCGTCCTATATTTATTTTTTATCCCCGCAGGAGACCGTTTGCATTGTGGCCATCATTGTAAATAACAATTTGATAACAGACTTGCCTAGTTAAATAAAGGTTAGATAAATAACTAAAAATACCACAACCCACTGTCACCATGGGGCACTCTGTTCAAAACATTGAGATCAGAAAACCTCTTGTCCACACGACGTCATACTGTGCATTTGGAAAGTTTCCAAGCCCCTTGACTTTTTCCACATTTTGTTACATTACAGCCTTATTATAAAATAGATTTTAAAAAATGTTTTCCTGATCAATCTACACACAATACCCCATGACAAAGCAACAAAAAAAAAAGTTTTTTTTGCAGATATTTATTTTTTCACTGAAATATCACATTTACTCAGACCCTTTTCTCAGTACTTTGTTGAAGCACCTTTGGCAGCAATTATAGACTTGTATCTTTGGTATGACGCTACAAGCTTGGCACACCTGTATTTGGGGATTTTCTCCCGTGTGGACACCAAGGAGGTCAGAGACCTGACTGTGTGGTGCCAGGACAGCAACCTCTCCTCAACGTGATCAAGACAAAGGAGATGATTGTGTACTACAGGAAAAGGAGGACCAAGCACGCCCCCATTCTCATTGACGGGGCTGTAGTGGAGCAGGTTGGGAGCTTCAAGTTCCTTGGTGTCCACATCACCATCAAACTATCATTGTCCAAACACACCAAGACAGTTGTGAAGAGTACACAACAAAGCCTATTCCCCCTGAAAACTGAAAAAAAAACGGACTGAATAGATTTGGCATGGGTCCTCAGATCCTCAAAACGTTCTACAGCTCTACCATCGAGAGCATCCTGACGGGTTGCATCACTGCCTGGTATGGCAACTGCTCGGCCTCCGCCCGCAAGGCACTACAGAGGGTAGTGCGTACGGCCCAGTACATCACTGGGGCTAAGCTGCCTGCCATTCAGGTCCTCTATACCAGGCGGTGTCAGAAGAAGGCCCTAAAAATGGTCAAGGACTCCAGCCACCCTAGTTATAGACTGTTCTCTCTGCTACCGCACGGCAGGTGGTACGCAGAGCGCCAAGTCTAGGTCCAAGAGGCTTCTAAAACAGCTTCTATCCCCAAGCCATACGACTCCTGAACATCTAATCAAATGTCTACCCAGACTATTTGCATTGCCCCCCCCTCTTCTACGCTGCTGCTACTCTCTGTTATTATCTATGCATACAGTAGTCACTAACTCTACCTACATGTACATCTTACCTCAGTTACCTCGACTAACCGGTGCCCCCGCACATTGACTCTGTACGGGTATATAGCCTCACTATTGTTATTTTACTGCTGCTCTTTAATTATTTGTTACTTTTCTTTTCATTTTCTTTTTAATTTTTTTTTTACTTAACACTTATTTTTCTTAACTGCATTGGGGCTTGTAAGTAAGCATTTCACTGTAAGGTCTACTACCCCTGTTGTATTCGGCGCATGTGACAAATACAATTTGATTTGTGTGACTTTCCAAATCATGACCAATCAATTATATTTACCACCGGTGGACTCCAAGTTGTAGAAAAATCTCAAAGAAGATCAATGGAAACAGGATGCACCTGAGCTCAATTTCGAGTCACATAGCAAAGGGTCTGAATACTTATATGTAAATAAGGTATTGCTGTTTTTCATTTGTAATACATTTGCAAAAATTTCAAAAAACCTGTTTATGCTTTCTCATTATGGGGTATTGTGTGTAGATTGATGAGCAAAAAATATTTCATCCATTTTAGATTAAGGCTGTAACATAACAAAATGTGGAAAAAGTCAAGGGGTCTGAATACTTTACGAATGCGTTGTACACGCGGTCTGCCATCTGCCCGGTACAGTTAAAACTGGGATTCATCTGTGAAATCACAGTTCTCCAGCATGCCAGTAGCCATTGAAGGTGAGCATTTGCCTACTGAAGTCGGTCACGGCGAGAAACTGCAGTCAGGTCAAGACCCTTGTGATGATGACAAGCATGCAGATGCTCTTCCCTGAGATGGTTTCTGACAGTTTGTGCAAACCCTCAGTTTCATCAGCTGACTGGGTGGCTGGTCTCAGAAGATCCTGGATGTGGATGTCCTGGGCTGGTGTGGTTACAAGTGGTCTGCGGTTGTGAGGCCGGTTGGACGTACTGCCAAATACTCTAAAACGACGTTGGAGGCAGTTTATGCTAGAGAAATTAACATTACATTCTCTGACAACAGCTCTGGTGGACATTCCTGCAGTCAGCATGCCAATTGCACGCTCCCTCAAAGTTGACATCTGTGGCATTGTGTTGTGTGACACAAGGTGCACCTGATGGATTATCTTGACAAAGAGAAATGCTCACTAACAGGGATGTAAACACATTTGTGCCCAACATATTAGATAAATAATGTTTTTGTGCATATAGAACATTTCTATGTTTTATTTCAGCTCATGAAACATGGGACCAACACTTTACATGTTGCGTTTTATATTTTTGTTCAGTATATTGTTGACCTATTGCGATACACCCACACACACACAGAGAGAGATTATGTTTAGCTGAATATTATCAGACTATTAAACTCTCTCTACCCCATCCATCATCCCTGGTCACTAGGTTGGGCAGCTGCATAAGCAGAGTGGCACAGCGGAGGAGCACAATCTGGATAAGGAGGCACGGAAGTGGGCGACCCGAGTGGCACGAGAACACAAGAGCATCATCCACAGCCAGCGGGTGAGAGAGGAAGGGATAGATGAAGGGTAGGGAAGGGCGAGAAAGGGGATAGTCTATATTCTAGCGAGGGGATAGTCTATATTCTAGCAGATATATGCATCTTTCCCTGATTATTTTGATTTATTTTTTATGTAAGATACAACTGCATCGGTCCGCAACTGCCAACCGATCCAAATGTAGCATGCATCGGTCAGAAAATCCATTAAAACATTAGAAATCGCTGATTCCATTTTTTTTGCTTATACTGCTTTCGAAAATGATTCATTTTGTGCCAACTAATGCTTCCTCTCCTTCAGTGTCGAACAAAGCATGTAACTGTTGACAGTCATTGATCTCTACAAGGTATTTTGCATGCCGAGCAACACTGGGGAATATCAGTAGCCTAGTCAAACTGCGCACTGTGCTCAGCTTCGCACTCTAACCAGCGCGAGGTACAACAATATTAGTCTTTATTAGAGTGACCATGTAATTTGCTAGGTTATTGTTCTATCAAAAATGTGCTTTACCAAAATAAAAGTAAGCTACAGGAGACAACTCATCTGGCTGTAGGCTACATGCTTAACAGTGCTTATTTTATTTAAATTTGTTCAGGTTCACCATCAGCTGTAGTTTTTGTATATTTGATTTAAAGATCCTGTGTATATTGTGGGAAAAAGTACCTAATTGTTATACTTGAGTAAAAGTAAAGCCTTAATAGAAAATTTAAGTGAGTAAGTAAAAGTGAGTCACCCAGTAAAACACTACTTGATTAAAAGTATTTGGTTTTAAATATATTTAAGTATCAAAAGTAAATGTAATTGCTAAAATATATTTAAGTATCGAAGGTTGGTGTAAATCATTTCAAATTTCTTATATTAAGCAAACCAGATGGCAAAAATGTTTATTTTCTTTGTATTTGCAGACAGCCAGGGGCACACTCTGACACTCAGACATCGTTTACAAATGAAAGGATGTGTGTTTAGTGAGTCCGCCAGATCAGAGGCAGTTGGGATGACCAGGGATGTTCTCTTGATAAATTTGTGAATTGGACAATTTTCCTGTCTTGCTAAGCATTAAAAATGTATCAAGTAAAAGGTACATGATTTTCTTTATGAATGTTGTGGTGTAAAAGTGGTGGTGGTGATGTAAAGTTTGCCACAAATATAAATGTTAAAGTTAAGTACAGATACAAAAAAAGACAAGTAGTACTTTAAAGTATTTTTACTTCAGTTTATAATTTCATAACGAGGACAGCAATCACTTTGCGAGGCACACTGCATGGCCAAAGTGGGAGGAGAAAAGAAGCTCACTTAAAATTCCAAACGGTCAAAACCATTCGATTTTGAGATGGAGACTAAATCCAAAGTTGTGCTATCTATTCATAGCTAATTTGTAAACAATAAATATGTTACTAGCTCTAACACTTAATCTGCGAAAATGACAAGTTAATTAGAGGGTGATGGAGATTTTCAGAACATTATGGGAGGCTACAATCTAGTAGTGGGGTGGTAGATTCCTAGTCTCATTTATGGCTCAGGTCAGGTGCCTACATTGTACATACATAATTTACACACACACATACACAAACACTCACAAATTCAGCTCAGAGAGGCCCAGTTTATGAGCTCCATCAACAGCCCCCATAGGGCGCTGGTCAAAAGTAGTGTACTATATAGGGTGCCATTTCAGACAGTCATTGAGATTGGTTTGTTTACTACTTGTTATCTGTGACCTTTTAGGCCCTGGAGGACTATAGGACACAGCAGGGGCCATCTGAGCAGAACTGCAGTGAACTGGAACTCAAAATGGAGGCGGCCAGGGAGAACCTGCGGAGAGCTGAGGTAAACTTGTGTGTGTGGCGATGGTGAGTAGGGCTCACACTCGTGATAATGTAACCCTGCCTATGACTTAAAATTTGGCCAAAAGGGAATGTTTAAGATGTAGGTGTCCCGAGCCAGAGACCGGAGTTCAGATCCCACTAGTTACATGCTTGTGTGTGTGATACTTTCTGAGGTTGGTATATCATTGGGCCAGTAGGTTGTCTCACCTCAGCCTCTCTTGCCTCTGATACCCCCTGCTGGTTGATGCGGCAGACTACATCCAACATACAGTAGTTCTGATAGCTTCTTATGAAAGCCTATTATGACATGATGACTGACTGGTCATGACTAGAGTTGCGAAATCCCAGTGGGAACATTGCTGGAATTGGGAGGGAATAAACATTACATTTGTAATATGACAAAACATATGATTATGTCACTAACTCCAGACGGTGAAGCTGAAGGCGGAGGCTCGCCTGGCCCTGCTGAGAGAGGCAGGCATCACTGTGGAGACGTGGCTGAAGAGCGCCATGAACCAGGTGATGGAGGAGCTGGAGAACGAGCGGTGGGCTAACCTGAACACCCATGACCCTTCACTCTCCGTGAGTCACAAAACACACATTGAAAGATGAGACAAAAATGTTTTTTTTTTCACATCTTTGTGCATACACGCAAACCCATCAACAATTTCCATTTTGTCCCCTGTACCTGCCTACTGAAACTTCCCGCGCTCAGGTAAATCACATGATAAGGAAGCTGGGGTGTTTCTTTAAAGTACTGTTTCTCAACTTTAAAGGAAAGGTTCACCCAATTTGAATGTTATTTTGATTTTGTGCATCTCTGAGTGATCTATTGATTCCCTGGGTCATTTCATGTTTTCATGTGTATCTGAGTTTTTGGCATTCAAGCAGGCAGAAATCTGGGCGGTATGATATAGCACTGTGATAAAATCACTCTCAATACACTGGAAGTTAATAGGAATATGACATTTACATCACGAAAACGTCTTATCGTACATGTCAGATTTCAATACTTGCCAATGTCATAACTCCGGGAGGATGTCTTCTCTCGAATGAGCCATTGATAAAACATTTTTTAGATATTTCTACCTCGAGAAATGTGTAATTTAACAGTCTAGAACATGTTTCCTATTTGTCTGCTTCATTAATCCAGGGTGCACTGCATGGTGCCTTTGCCAGAGATATTATAGAAAGGAGATAGGAATCCAATGAAAGAAGGAATGTGTAACGCCCCACCCAGCAGACTGTCAACCGCTTACACGTTGCTTAACTAATCATAACGCAATCCCTTCTCAAAGTTTGTGTATATGTCGAGAAATGTGGCTGTTTTCCTCAAGCACGTAATGTCACAATTTCAAAGCTATACGATATTACAAATAGCAAGTTAATTATCGCACATCTCAAAAATATTTTTAATGTTGTACTTCTTGTTGACAAAATTCACTCCTTGGAGAGTGCTCCTTGTCGTAGAATCGCCAAGAATGCACCGCACTGCCCATCAATGTAACATGGGCAACGTTTCCAATCTCTTCAAATGTAAACTCAGCAAAAAAAGAAACGTCCTCTCACTGTCAACTGCGTTTATTTTCAGCTGAGACATAAACTGAACATGTTCCACAGACATGTGACTAACAGAAATGGAATAATGTGTCCCTGAACAAAGGGGGGGTCAAAATCAAGACAGTCAGTATCTGGTGTGGCCACCAGCTGCATTAAGTACTGCAGTGCATCTCCTCCTCATGGGCTGCACCAGAGTTGTCAGTTCTTGCTGTGAGATGTTACCCCACTCTTCCACCAAGGCACCTGCAAGTTCCCGGACATTTCTGGGGGGGAATGGTCCTAGCCCTCACTCTCCGATCCAACAGGTCCCAGACGTGCTCAATTCCTGTCTTGCAGGAAATCACGCACAGAATGAGCAGTATGGCTGGTGGCATTGTGATGCTGTAGGGACATGTCAGGATGAGCCTGCAGGAAGGGTACCACATGAGGGAGGAGGACTTCTTCCCTGTAAGGCACAGCGTTGAGATTGCCTGCAATGACAACAAGCTCAGTCCGATGATGCTGTGACACACCGCCCCAGACCATGACGAACCCTCCACCTCCAAATCGATCCTGAGTACAGGCCTCGGTGTAACGCTCATTCCTTCGATGATAAACACGAATCCGACCATCACCCCTGGTGAGACAAAACCGCGACTCGTCAGTGAAGAGCACTTTTTGCCAGTCCTGTCTGGTTAGGAAGTGCAATATGACCCATAGACACTGTGTATTGAGTTGGGAATGAGTTGAAAAACTACAAACCTCAGATTTCCGCCTACCATATGAGTTCTGTTATACTCACAGACATCATTCAAACAGTTTCAGAAACTTCAGTGTGTTTTCTATCCAAATCTACTAATTATATGCATATTCTAGCTTTTATGGCTGAGTAGCAGGCAGTTTAATTTGGGCATGCTTTTCATCCAAAATTCCCAATGCTGCCCCCTATCCTAGAGAAGTTAAAATAGGCCTACAAGCCCTCAGTCCAGCCTCTCTCAGCCTATTGCTGACAGTCTGAGCACTGATGGAGGGATTGTGCATTCCTGGTGTAACTCGGGCAGTTGTTGTTGCCATCATGTTCCTGTCCCGCAGGTGTGATGTTCGGATGTACCGATCCTGTGCAGGTGTGGTCTGCCACTGCGAGGACGATCAGCTGTCCGTCCTGTCTCCCTGTCTTAGGCGTCTCACAGTACAGACATTACAATTTATTGCCCTGGCCACATCGGCAGTCCTCATGTCTCCTTGCAGCATGCCTAAGGCATGTTCACACAGATGAGCAGGGACCCTGGGCATCTTACTTTTGGTGTTTTTCAGAGTCACTAGAATGGCCTCTGTAGTTTTCCTAAGTTTTCATAACTGTGACCTTAATTTCCTACTGTCTGTAAGATGTTAGTGTCTTAACGACCGTTCCACAGGTGCATGTTCATTAATTGTTTATGGTTCATTGAACAAGCATGGGAAACAGTGTTTAAACCCTTTACAATGAAGATCTGCTAAGTTATTTGTATTTTTACTAATTATCTTTGAAAGACAGGGTCCTGAAAAATGGACGTTTATTTTTTTGCTGCGTTTATCTGCCGTTGTGAACGTTAGACACCATTTTGTGAGGCTTATCGATCTGCATGTTGAACATGATGAGCTTCTAGACTCCTAAATTGATAGTGCAGTTTTAGGCAATTTAACCGCTAACTAGCTACTTTACATGCTGATATTGTCTTTGGTATTATGTTTTAGCTACATTTGCTAGCTACGTAGCTAGCCAGCAAGCCCATAGAGAGAGCATTGCATTGGATTTTGTAGTCGATTTGAGCTGCAACAGATTTCCACAACAATTTTCCATGTTGCTACCAACCTTATTATATGGCCAAAATGAAACATTTGTTCTCACATAATGTTATTTAACAATGTAAATTAAAGGAATTAGTGGTTTTGGGTGGATTTTTTCCTTTTAAGGTGCTAGTTTATCCTGTGCTGTGTTTGTGTGTGTTTGAGATTGACTAGCCTTATGAAACCAGACTGACTGATGACTGCATGTGAGCTTGAGATCAGGCTGGTTTAACAAGGCTACTGATTTTGCCGTTAGATTGTGCGGTATCACTGATTTTACAAATCACCGTGATCTACAAATCACCTTGCATCCCAAATAACGTCTCTCTATGTGATCAAAAGTATCGATACGGTGGCTTGCCTTGCTCAAAGTGATCCCATCCAACCTGGTGTTTGTGTGTGTGTGTGTGTGTGTGTGTGTGTGTGTGTGTGTGTGTGTGTGTGTGTTTAGGGTACAGCTGACCTGGAGAGGGAGGATGAGGAGCTGGAGGATAGTGGAGAGGTGTTGGACGACAGCAGCTCTATCCCCTCCTGTACTCTCAGGAACTACCCCCTCACCTGCAAAGTGCTCTACTCATACAAGGTATACATGCACATAGAGTGCTCTACAACAGTAGTCCTATTCTCACCTTTGAGCTGGCAATCAACCCATCACCTTGGATGCGATGCAATATGGTACCATATAAGTCCTTTGAGCACTGCAGCATGCATTATAATTTAAAAATTCAGACTTCACAAATATAGCTCCAACATACAATATATGCACAAAATTCACTGGGGCAGTCTAGCTGTAATGAAACATGATCTCCTTCCTCTCCCAGGCGTCACAGCCAGACGAGCTGACCATCGAGGAACAGGAGGTGCTGGAGGTTATTGATGATGGGGATATGGAGGACTGGGTCAAGGTACAGAGTGCTTTCCAAAAGTGGCAATACTTCACTGTTTGCGCTTTAAACTTGAATAAAGCAAGTGGTACTCTAAAGTCATCATATGCCTACACACCAGGGTTCATGTTCAATAGGGATTTTATTTTTTAATGGGGTGAAATGGGGAGGTTTTAGTTCTGTTGTCCATTGCAAAACATTTTGCTGCGGTGTGCCCTACTATCACTGACTGGTAACCCTATGTGTGTGTTCCAACATTGTCTCTAGGCCAGGAACCGGACGAGCCAGGTGGGTTACGTCCCGGAGAAGTACCTGCAGCTGCCCTCGTCTAACAGCCTGCTGAGCATGCTCCAGGCTCTGGCCGCCCTGGACGCCCGATCCCACTCCTCCAGCAACTCCACCGAGCCCGAGCTGCTTGAATCAGAGCTGCCCACACCGGGCACGCCCAGCGTCAATGGCGACTCCAGCAGTGGTGAGAGACGCAGTGAATTTGGGTGAAACAAGCCGATCAGCCTCGACATTCTCACAGGAGTGAATCCTGAACTTGACTTAAATCAGATTTTCACTTAGTCATGCATTGATGTCAATGCATGATTTGACATGTCACAATGCATGTCAAATCAAATTTTATTTGTCACATAAACATGGTTAGCAGATGTTAATGCGAGTGTCGCGTAATGAGAGGAAATTGGACTTCAGTATAAGTTACGATTCGCACTACACAGAATGAACAACTATTCATATGTAAGACAGTCATTGAGATCATTCAGATGTGTTGGGAACATTTTTTATTTTCCCTTTTTATTTTGATCTCTTCCTCTGTGCTCTTACTCTTCCCCCTCCTCTGTCTCTCCCTCCCTCTCCCCCTTCCGCATTTCACCCTGGCGCTCTCCCACTCCCTCCCCCTTCTCTCTGCCTCAGTGTGCTTTGCCAAGGCCCTGTACGACTATGCAGGCCAGACAGACGAGGAGCTCTCGTTCCCTGAGGGCGCCATCATCCGCGTCCTGAGCCGTGAAACCCACGAGGACGATGGCTTCTGGGAGGGCGAGTTTAACGGCGCCGTTGGCGTCTTCCCCGCCGTGCTGGTGGAGGACCTGCTGGCGGAGGGTGGCTCCAGTGCAGACGGCGAGAATGGCGACAGCCTGGGAGAGGCCAGCAGCAGCACGCCGGTACACGCATGCAGCCACCCTTGGCACTGTTTACACACGTGAATGGACACGTGTTTTTAAAATTTTATTTTACCCCCTTTTCTCCCTAATTTCATGGTATCCAATTACTATCCAGTTACTATCTTGTCTCATCGCTACAACTCCCGTACGGGCTCGGGAGAGACTAAGGTCGAAAGCCATGCGTCCTCCGAAACACAACCCAACCAAGCCGCACTGCTTCTTAACACAGCGCGCATTCAACCCGGAAGCCAGTCGCACCAATGTGTTGGAGGAAACACCGTACACCTAGCCACCTGGTCAGCATGCACTGCACCCGGCCCACCACAGGAGTCGCTAGTGCGCGATGACACAAGGATATCCCTACCGGTCAAACCCTCCCTAACCCGGACGACGCTAGCCCAATTGTGCGTCGCCCCACGGACCTCCCGGTCGCAGCCGGCTGCGACAGAGCCTGGCCACCTGGGAGGCCCCGTGAATGGACACATTTAAACTGGTTTAAATGGAGATTTTCTGTTGAATGATTTTTAAAATCCAGGACCAGGCTTAATCTTGGTGCGGGAAACCGGCCTTTAGACGACACACATCCTCATCCAAATAATAGTAATCAGTATATACCTGTTTTACTAATTCTGTGGTGAACGTTGTCTTTCAGGTGTCACCCTCTCCTCTCTCTGAGTGCTCCCCACGGAGCCCCTTTCAGCTGGGCCCGTTCCACAGCAGCCCCCTCCAGACCCCCACTCTGCCCTCACCCCAGTCCAGCCCCTCCAGTGCCAGTGCCTCCCCCATACCTCGCCCACCCTCCTACATCAACGGTCACCATAGGCCACCGCCTGCACCACTCAAAAGCCCCTTACAGAGTAAGAACCACTCCTCAAAGGCTGACTATTTATTATTTGGCATTCAAATTGTTATCGCATTGAACATAATTCATTGCCTGGTCCCAAATCTGTTTTGTGCTGAATTATAGTCTGTGGCATGACAACAAACGTAGGAGTTGGCAAGACTGCAAAACCAGATCTGGGACCAGGTTATGTTATTTATCATATTAAATGCACGCAAAATAGACCATGTATAAAAGTAGAGACATAGACAAGTAATAAACAACAGCATGGATTTAAAAAAAATCCTCATTCTGAGATATGTATCTGGGTTGTGTTTATTTGAGCACAATGTCATGATCCTGTAGTGCTTTCTAGTGGTTTCTAATCCAAGACGTGATGCTGATGATTCTGTCTGCCCTCCTCAACCTCAGGTCCTTCACAGAGCTCCAACCAGCCCCCCAGGTACCCAGCAGATCGTGGTGCGGGAGGCACCATTCGACCTGTAAGTTACCACATTAACACTCACACACACTTTTGTCAACTAATGAAAACCATCATAAATACTGCATGGATACTGACCCTTGTGTTGTTTGATAAGACACACTTGTTGTATTTTGTTGAGGCTCCAGTTGGAGCTCAAATGAATAACTATGTTGTGGACAGGTCCGCGCTGCTCCACCACCCCCCAAGCCGCAGCAGCCTCGCGGCCAGGTGAAGAGAAGGGAGGAGGTGGAGATCACTCTGGTGTAATGGCGCCGCCCTGGTGGCGGTGGCTGCTGCCCACAACCACACCAGGTCAGAACGGCCCTGATGGATCCAGGTGCCCCGACTGACTGACCCCCCTCTTCCAGGGAGGGACAACAGGCTCCAGAGCCCCTAAACCAGCCTATCCAGCCAAGGGGTATCCCCACTCCCCACTGGAGAGGCTCCATGAGATGAGGCCTGAGATTTGGCTTGTCTCAGTCCAAAGCCAGTAGGGCTGAAATGGTGTGTGGTGCGGAGAACCCAAACAATTTTGCCTTTCTGACACGGTTTTCAACCCTACATCCCTCTTTCTATCCTCTCTCGTTCTTTATTATTTTCTATTACCCATTGGTTTTTTTTGTCTGTCTCTCATTTTCTCCCTCCTGTATTTGTGCTGTATCTCTCACAATGTTTTCTCTCTCTCTACCTCCCTCTATTTCTCTATCTCTCTCACCTTCATAACTGGGCATTGAGCTATGGGGGGGTATTTTCAAGCAAGATATCACCATTTGATTACTATGCATCAAAGTTATGCTAATTTTGTGGGAGGATTGTACATCTGTCACAGTTTTAAACAGCTAAAGTCCAAGTCAGATCTGTTTGGTTCTTGGTGGGTTGTGTTTTTGTTGTCAACACATTTCATGGAAATTCACGGCAGAGGCTGGTACCTTTCCCGTACCTGAAATACCAACGTCTTCAAAATAAGTGTTCTTAACATTTCATAAACAAGGGTAAAGTGGCAATTTTGGAGGGATGTAACTGATATAGATAGAAATTGCCCCATTGAGAGCAAAATCTGGATCACACTATGTGAAACCAGAACAAAACTGCCCCTGAAACTGTTGATTATTCCTATTCTATAACAAATGTCAAATGTCTTTGTACAATTTCTTTGTATTAAAAGGTGGGACATTTCAAAACAGCCAGGGGCAATCTGTAGTGTATCTATGAATAAATGTACACTATCTTTTATGCCGTTTTCTGTTGAAAAAACAAAGCTATGTTGTCATCAATACTAATCCAGGCTTAAACTAGCCAATAATAATGGTCGCTGGTGAGAATAATTCTTCATTCAGGAATGCAGATGGGTCTTAGTTCAGGACGGAATGCATCGCAAGGTGATTTGCTGTCGTGGGGAGCGTCATTGGTACTGTGATGTAACCCTGGGTCAGACTTGCCTTCATGTTCAGGGAGGAGAATCACCTTAGTTCCTAGCTACCTACAGGAAATGTGAACTGACTAAAATACTGAAGCACTTTTTTGTTAGTCTTTTGTCAATGCCCTTTTCAGTATTGCTGGTTGGTCTCTTGTGAATGCTGCATTGTTTCTCCTTTAATTGTTTTTGCTCCAACTATATTGTTATCAGTATTGTTCTACTTGGTTTTTTAAAAGGCATTTGACTTATTTAGTCTTAAATAGCCATCGTAGTGTCTTGTGTTGGAGGTATGCTTTTTCATATAATGTATGTAATATTAGTTTACAGAGAGCTTGGGAGATATCTGTGCAGCAAATTTATGAGGATAAAAACATATGGAAACTTATTGATAAATGTTAGTTGTTGATCAGAGAAATGAGTATCTGTCAGCCATGTTTACTGTGTTTTCTTTGATCTCCTTAAGATCTAAATGTAAAACTTATTTTTGAAGTTTACATTTACCCTGTTTTATTGAACGATTGCATGTTGTGAAATGCACACTTTCCCACAATTGTAAAGTTTATTTAGTTCTGTTTCCGATTTATTTTCAGATACAGTAGAAACAAGTGACCCGCTACGAGCGTTTCCCAAACTCAGTCCTGGGGATCCCAAGGGGTGTGCACGTTTTGTTTTTTGCTCTAACACTACACAACTGATTCAAATAATCATAACTTGGTGATGAGCCAGCCATTATCTGAATAAGCTGTGTAGTACTAGTGCAAAAAACAAAACGTGCACCCCTTGGGGTCCTCAGGACCAAGTTTGGAGAACGCTACGCTACTCTGATGTAGTCTACAGCAACAGTAGAGAAGCCAAATTATTTCATTGAATATATAAAACATTAAATGGTGTGAATAAAATTAGCTGAAATCTATTTGTTCTGTTTTATTCAACATTTCACAAAGGATTTAAACTAGGGCAGTAGGCCTACAGGGAGCATATTTAAAAAAAATATTTTTCTATTATTTGATTTATTTCACCTTTATTTAACCAGGTAGGCCAGTTGAGAACAAGATCTCTTTTACAACTGCGACTTGGCCAAGATGAGGCAAAGCAGTGCGACACAAACAGAGGAATAAACAAACGTACAGTCAATAACACAAGTCTATAAACAGTGTGTGCAAATGTAGTAAGATTAGGGAGGTAAGGCAAATAGGCCATAGTGGCGAAATAATTAACATTTTGCAATTAAACACTAGAGTGATAGATGTGCAGAAGATGAATGCGCAAGTAGAATATTGGGGTGCAAAGGAGCAACAACAACAAAAAATAAGATGGTGATGAGGTGGATGGGTGGGCTATGTACAGGTGCAATGATCTGTAAGCTGCTTAAAGTTAGTGAGGGAGATATGAGTCTCCAGCAATTTGTTCCAGTCATTGGCAGCAGAGAACTGGAAGGAAAGGGGGCTAAAGTAGGAGTTTGCTTTGGAGGTGACCAGTGAAATATACCTGCTGGAGTGTGTGCTACAGCTGGGTGCTGCTATGGTGACCAGTTATTTTTTTATTTTACCTTTATTTAACTAGGCAAGTCAGTTAAGAACAAATTCTTATTTTCAATGACGGCCTAGGAACAGTGGGTTAACTGCCTGTTCAGGGGCAGAACGACAGATTTGTACCTTGTCAGCTCGGGGATTTGAACTTGCAACCTTTCGGCTGCTAGTCCAACGCTCTAACCACTAGGCTACCCTGCCACCCCAAAAGTGACCAGTGAGTTAAGGGGGTGCTTTACCAAGCAAAGACTTATAGATGACCTGGAACCAGTGGGTTTGGAGATGAGTATATGAAGCGAGGGCATACAGGTCGCAGTGGTGGGTAGTGTATGGGGCTTTGGTGACAAAACAGATGGCACTGTGATAGACTGCATCCAATTGGCTGAGTAGAGTGTTGGAAGCTATTTTGTAAATGACATTGCCGAAGTCAAGGATCGGTAGGATAGTCAGTTTTACGAGGGTATGTTTGACAGCATGAGTGAAGGAGGATTTGTTGCGAAATAGGAAGCTGATTCTAGATTTAATTTTGGATTCGGGAGGCTTAATGTGAGTCTCGAGTGTTTGCAGTCTAACCAGACACCTAGGTATTTGTAGTTGTCCACATATTCTAGGTCAGAACCGTCCAGAGTAGTGATGCTTGACGGGCAGGCAGGTGCGGGCAGCGATCGGTTGAAGAGCATGCATTTAGTTTTACTTGTATTTAAGAGCAGTTGAGGCCACAGGAGGAGAGTTGTATGGCATTGAAGCTAATCTGGAGGTTTGTTAACAGTGTCCAAAGTAGGGCCAGATGTATACAGAAAGGTGTCATCTGTGTAGCGGTGGATCAGAGAATCACCAGCAGCAAGAGCAACATCATTGGTACAGTGGGAAGAACAAGTATTTGATACACTACTGATTTTGCAGGTTTTCCTACTTACAAAGCATGTAGAGGTCTGTAATTTTTTATCATATATGAGCCCGAGAATTGAACCTTCTGGCACCACCATAGAGACTGCCAGAGGACCTGGACAACAGGCCCTCCGATTTGACACACTGAACTCTATCAGAGAAGTAGTTGGTGAACCAGGCGAGGCACTCATTTGAGAAACCAAGGCTGAGTCTGCCGATAAGAATGCGGTGATTGAGAGTCGAAAGCCTTGGCCAGGTCGATGAATACAGCTGCACAGTATTATCTTTTATCGATGGCGGTTATGATATCGTTTAGGACCTTGTGGGTGGCTGTGGTGCACCCATGACCAGCTCTGAAACCAGATTGCATAGCGGAGGAGGTACGGTGGGATTCGAAATGGTCTGGATTTTGGTTTTAGATTCCGTCTCTCACAGTTGAAGTGTACCTATGATAAAAATTACAGACCTCTACATGCTTTGTAAGTGGCAAAACCAGCAAAATCGGCAGTATGTCAAATACTTGTTCTCCCCACTGTAAGTGTATGTAAACTTCCGACTTCAACTGTAGGTCTGTAACAGTTTCGGTCTAGAGTATCTCCCCCTTTGAAGAGGGGTATGACCACGGCAGCTTTCTAATCTTTGGGGATCTCAGACAATACGGAAGAGAGGTTGAACAGGCTAGTAATAGGGGTTGCAACAATTGCGGCAGATAATTTTAGAAAGAGTGGGTCCAGATTGTCTAGCCCAGCTGATTTGTAGGGGTCCAGATTTTGCAGCTCTTTCAGAACATCAGCTATCTAGATTTGGGTGAAGGAGAAATGGGGGAGGCTTGGGCAAGTTGCTGTGGGGGGCACAGAGCTGTTGACCAGGGTAGGTGTAGCCAGGTGGAAAGCATGGCCAGCCGTAGAAAAATGCTTATTGAAATTCTCGATTATCTTACATTTATCGGTGGTGACAGTGTTTCCTAGCCTCAGTGCAGTGGGCAGCTGTGAGGAGGTGCTCTTATTCTCCATGGACTTTAGTGTCCCATAACTTTTTGGCCTTTGTGCTACAGGATGCACATTTATGTTATAAAAAGCTAGCCTTTGCTTTCCTAACTGCCTGTGTATATTGGTTCCTGACTTCCCTGAAAAGTTGCATATCGCAGGGGCTATTCGATGCTAATGCAGTACGCCATAGGATGTTTTTGTGCTGGTCAAGGGCAGTCAAGTCTGGAGTGAACAAAGGGCTATATCTGTTCTTAGTTCTACATTTTTGGAATGGGGCTGGCTTATTTAAGATGGTGAGGAGCACTTTTAAAGAATAACCAGGCATTCTCTACTGATGGGATGAGGTCAATATCCTTCCAGGATACCCGGGCCAGGTCGATTAGAAAGGCCTGCTCGCTGAAGTGTTTTAGGGAGCGTTTGACAGTGATGAGGGGTGGTCGTTTGACCGCGGACCCATTATGCATGCAGGCAATGAGGCAGTGATCGCTGAGATCCTGGTTGAAGACAGCAGAGGTGTATTTAGAGGGCAAGTTGGTCAGGATGATATCTAAGAGAGTGCCCATGGTTAAGGATTTAGGGTTGTACCTGGTTGGTACAATGGCCGGAGGCTGCATTCATTGTAGCTGGGGATTTTAACAAGGCTAATCTGAAAACAAGACTCCCTAAATTTTATCAGCATATTGATTGCGCAACCAGGGGTGGAAAGACCCTGGATCATTGTTACTCTAACTTCCGCGACGCATATAAGGCCCTGCCCCGCCCCCCTTTCGGAAAAGCTGACCACGACTCCATTTTGTTGATCCATGCCTACAGACAGAAACTAAAACAAGAAGCTCCCACGCTGAGGTCTGTCCAACGCTGGTCCGACCAAGCTGACTCCACACTCCAAGACTGCTTCCATCACGTGGACTGGGAGATGTTTCGTATTGCGTCAGACAACAACATTGACGAATACGCTGATTCGGTGTGCGAGTTCATTAGAACGTGCGTTGAAGATGTCGTTCCCATAGCAACGATTAAAACATTCCCTAACCAGAAACCTTGGATTGATGGCAGCATTCGTGTGAAACTGAAGGCATGAACCACTGCTTTTAATCAGGGCAAGGTGTCTGGTAACATGACTGAATACAAACAGTGCAGCTATTCCCTCCGCAAGGCTATCAAACAAGCTAAGCGCCAGTACAGAGACAAAGTAGAATCTCAATTCAACGGCTCAGACACAAGAGGCATGTGGCAGTGTCTACAGTCAATCACGGACGACAGGAAGAAACCCAGCCCAGTCACGGACCAGGATGTCTTGCTCCCAGGCAGACTAAATAACTTTTTTGCCCGCTTTGAGGACAATACAGTGCCACTGACACGGCCTGCAACGAAAACATGCGGTCTCTCCTTCACTGCAGCCGAAGTGAGTAAGACATTTAAACGTGTTAACCCTCGCAAGGCTGCAGGCCCAGACGGCATCCCCAGCCGCGCCCTCAGAGCATGCGCAGACCAGCTGGCTGGTGTGTTTACGGACATATTCAATCAATCCCTATACCAGTCTGCTGTTCCCACATGCTTCAAGAGGGCCACCATTGTTCCTGTTCCCAAGAAAGCTAAGGTAACTGAGCTAAACGACTACCGCCCCGTAGCACTCACATCCGTCATCATGAAGTGCTTTGAGAGACTAGTCAAGGACCATATCACCTCCACCCTACCTGACACCCTTGACCCACTCCAATTTGCTTACCGCCCAAATAGGTCCACAGACGATGCAATCTCAACCACACTGCACACTGCCCTAACCCATCTGGACAAGAGGAATACCTATGTGAGAATGCTGTTCATCGACTACAGCTCGGCATTCAACACCATAGTACCCTCAAGGTCATCAAGCTCGAGACCCTGGGTCTCGACCCCGCTGTGCAACTGGGTTCTGACTTCCTGACGGGCCACCCCCCAGGTGGTGAGGGTAGGCAACAACATCTCCTCCCCGCTGATCTTCAACACTGGGGCCCCACAAGGGTGCGTTCTGAGCCCTCTCCTGTACTCCCTGTTCACCCACGACTGCGTGGCCATGCACGCTCCAACTCAATCATCAAGTTTGCGGACGACACAACAGTGGTAGGCTTGATTACCAACAACGACGAGACGGCCTACAGGGAGGAGGTGAGGGCCCTCGGAGTGTGGTGTCAGGAAAATAACCTCACACTCAACGTCAACAAAACTAAGGAGATGATTGTGGACTTCAGGAAACAGCAGAGGGAACACCCCCCCATCCACATCGATGGAACAGTAGTGGAGAGGTTAGCAAGTTTTAAGTTCCTCGGCATACACATCACAGACAAACTGAATTGGTCCACTCACACAGACAGCATCGTGAGGAAGGTGCAGCAGCGCCTCTTCAACCTCAGGAGGCTGAAGAAATTCGGCTTGTCACCAAAAGCACTCACAAACTTCTACAGATGCACAATCGAGAGCATCCTGGCGGGCTGTATCACCGCCTGGTATGGCAACTGCACCGCCCTCAACCGTAAGGCTCTCCAGAGGGTAGTGAGGTCTGCACAACGCATCACTGGGGGCAAACTACCTGCCCTCCAGGACACCTACACCACCCGATGCTACAGGAAGGCCATAAAGATCATCAAGGACATCAACCACCCGAGCCACTGCCTGTTCACCCCGCTGTCATGCAGAAGGCGAGGTCAGTACAGGTGCATCAAAGCTGGGACCGAGAGACTGAAAAACAGCTTCTATCTCAAGGCCATCAGACTGTTAAACAGCCACCACTAACATTGAGTGGCTACTGCCAACACACTATCAATGACACTGACTCTACTCCAGCCACTTTAATAATGGGAATTGATGGGAAATGATGTAAATATATCACTAGCCACTTTAAACAATGCTACCTTATATAATGTTACTTACCCTACATTATTCATTTCATATGCATACGTAGATACTGTACTCTATATCATCGACTGCATCCTTATGTAATACATGTATCACTAGCCACTTTAACTATGCCACTTGGTTTACATACTTATCTCATATGTATATACTGTACTCGATATCATCTACTGTATCTTGCCTATGCTGCTCTGTACCATCACTCATTCATATATCCTTATGTACATATTCCTTATCCCCTTACACTGTGTATAAGACAGTAGTTTTTTTGGAATTGTTAGTTAGATTACTTGTTCGTTATTACTGCATTGTCGGAACTAGAAGCACAAGCATTTCGCTACACTCGCATTAACATCTGCTAACCATGTGTATGTGACAAATAAAATTTGATTTGATTTGATTTATATATCTATAACAACCGGTAACAGTATATGTATATATATAAAATCACACACACACGCATATCTCAGACGGAAATAAAATGGTCAGACATGTATTGAGATGTTTTATGTGTTAATATTCTACCTATTCATGGATTGCCGACCAGGGGAATGCGCGCGCATGCGTTGATATGAAAACGTTTGCATATTAGCATTTCCGGGAAACAGATCAGTCTTTCCGGTTAACGACACATCCTAAAATGGCGGTGCAAATTTCCAAGAAGAGAAAGGTTTGTGTCGATTTATCTTTAGGATTACAGTTTTGAGTTCACCTAAATAGAAACCTTTCTTATAGTTAGGCAGTTAATTTCTGCGGCACTTGTTACGTGAGTAGAATTTAACATATTCTGTAGCTTTGAAGTCATTGCCGGTAACTAGTTCTTTAGCATGCTAGCCAGCACGCGCACATAATCCCATGCTGAAGCGTGCCGAAATATATTCCTAATTGACTAGTGTAGCTAACTAGCCAAAGCCTAACTACTTTGCTAACCCACCGTTACCTTTTATGCGCGCAGCCTCGATTTCACGCAATCCGCGCCTTGATGGGTATGATCCTGGCCATGCATGTTTCTTATAACGTTACAATATTTTCAGTTTTACATAAAACATCAATGTCACCGCGAGGCTAAAGACCAGGTGCTTTCGAAAAAACGATTAACCTTAGTTAGGCTAGTTAATGTAAATGTTACACCGGATAGAGGGGGTGTTCAAGTTTTTTTCTAATATTATTGTTATGTTACATGTAAGTTATATTTCATCTTTACTTTTTTTAGACATGTTAGTGTAACAATGGTTAGTCTACTGATTGTTGCAACAAGTAGCCATGTTGCTGTCTGTCACACCAGGTCCTTGTTAATATGGCTTACTAAGTTCCCTGCTGATAACCCCGCTCTCCGCCTGTCCTCATATTTTTACAGTTTATCTCATATGTTTAGTTTGTCGCTGATGGTATCTTCAAAGCTGAACTGAACGAGTTCCTAACAAGAGAGCTGGCTGAGGATGGCTACTCAGGTGTGGAGGTTCGTGTCACCCCAACTAGAACTGAAATCATCATCTTGGCTACCAGGTGAGACCAAAACCCCAGACACGAAGACCACAGAGGACTAGTGATGGCCATCTACTCAAGACTGACCACTTGATTTATTATATTTTGAAAGCACATTCCACTCCAAAATCAAAGTTTGTTGGATATTTTGACCTCAAAGTAGTCATGTCAAGATGAATCCATTGGTTGTGCATGACCAGCAATATGCCTCAACTCAAAATGAATAGAATAGTTTAACACAGCAAATCTGGAAGATACATGATGCTAATCTGTTCCCTTCATTTTGAATTGTGGCATATAGCTGTATTCAGTGACTATTTTTTTTTTAAACAAGGGATTGCTGTTTGCAGTGAAAGCTACAATGTTCCCAATATTTTCAATGCATTTTCTGCAACAGCTGGGTAATCTTGACTTTTCTCAACGTATGACCACTTATGAGGTCTGAATATCTGACAAACCCTGTTTTTTTTAGGAAATGTTTATTCTGGTAACTACTGCTGAAAGTGAGTTGAATCAAACTAATGAGGCGCTAACAGACCACGTTCTTTCTCCAGGACACAGAACGTGCTTGGTGAGAAGGGGCGTCGTATACGTGAGCTGACTGCAGTGGTCCAGAAGAGGTTTGGCTTCCCCGAGGGCAGTGTGGAGGTATATTGCGTTTCAGATCATATCAATGTAGGAAGGGCCGACTGCAGGATAATTTACAGTGACGCTTGCGCAGTATTGTTCTTTCCCCCCTGCATACAGCAACCTTTTTGAGGTTGGTGGGTGACTAGAAAGTTTATATTCGCTTGTTCCTTGTCAAATAATAAGAGCAGTTCTACCATTGTCTCATTGTCCCCAAAACATCCCGGGGGGGGGCTCTGTGCTATGAAAGGTTTGCACCATACTGTGAGTGTGTTTTGTAACTTTCCATGTCTGTTTCTCTTGCCATCAGCTGTATGCTGAGAAGGTTGCCACTCGTGGTCTTTGCGCCATTGCCCAGGCAGAGTCTCTGCGCTACAAGCTTCTCGGGGGTCTCGCTGTCCGCAGGTGAGGATCTTTTACCTGTTTTAAAAAAAATGCTACCTATGTATTATACTTGATTCATTGTTTGTTTGCTGATATGGAATACAAGTACTTTGGATATAGAAATGCAACTCTGTAGCATGTTAAATCTATATACACTGACATTTCAAACTTCCAAGATCTTTGTGGATTATGTCAAGTGCAGTGAAAATGGTAAGCTTGGTTTTCAGTTGTGTATTAGAACAACCATTCATTGGAACAACCGACGACGTACTGTAAACTCTTTGCCTTCAGCCACAATTGACCTTTACAACGCTAATGAATAATTATCATGAATACGCAAATGAAAAGATAGTGAAGTGATGCAGTGTTACAGCTCTTGTGAATAGTTATTCCTTCATTGGAACTGGAAGATCCTATTGTTAAAGTCAATATTTTACACTTCTAAATGGTGGAATGACTAGTGTTTAGGGGCAAGTTGAAGACACGGGACTTGTAAGATATGTATTTTCTAATTCTGCTAGTTTTTGTGTTGCAGGGCTTGCTATGGTGTCCTACGGTTCATCATGGAGAGCGGGTCCAAGGGTTGCGAGGTGGTGGTCTCTGGAAAGCTCAGGGGCCAGAGGGCCAAGTCCATGAAGTTCGTGGATGGCCTCATGATCCACAGTGGAGACCCCGTTAACTACTACGTGGACACCGCTGTCCGCCACGTGCTCCTCCGCCAAGGTGAGTTCACCCAGGGGTTTTATGCTTGATTCACACCATACAGTGTCCTCAAAGTATTTATACCCCTTGACATAATCCACATTTTGTTACAGCCTGATTTCAAAATTGATTAAATATTTTTAGACACCTTTGCAAATTTATTGAAAACAAAGTACATAAATATCTCATTTACATAAGTATTCACATCCCTGAGTCAATACTTCGTAGAAGCACCTTTGGCAGCGATTGCAGGTGAGTTTTTCTGGGTATGTCTCTAAGACCTGGGTTGTGCAACATTTCGCCATTTATTGTTTTCAAAATTCAAGCTTTATCAAATTAGTTTTTGGTTATTGCTAAATAACAGTTTTGTCATAGATTTGGGTCAAACTGTAAATCGGCCATGTAGGAACTCCAGTATAGATATGGCCTTGTTTTAGGTTATTGTCCTTCTGAAAGGTGAATTCATCTCCCAGTGTCTGGTGAAAAGCACACTGAACCAGATGTTCCTCTGGGATTTTGCCTGTGCTTAGGTCCATTCAGTCCTTAGATTTCTAACATACCCATAACATGATGCAGCCACCACTATGCTTGAAAATATGTATTGGATTTGCCCCAAAAATTACACCAATGCTCAAAGGGATCTCAAATATGTTTATTTTTTAGCTATCTTCCAATAGATGCCCTTTGCAAGGCATTGGAAAACCTCCCCGGTCTTTGTTTGAATTTGTTTGAAATTCACTGCTTGACCGAGGAACGTTACAGATAATTGTATGTGTGGTGTACAGAGATGCACTATAGGCCCAAGCTGTCTTCACTGGCCTCTTTACACATCCTCCATGTTTACTAGCACTGTGTCCATTACAGCAATGTGGCTATATCCCAATGATCTCTTATACATCCCAAAGTGTGCACTTGTTCACTTCCTTTCACTGATTTCAAAGGAAATGGCTGGTATAAGAAATATGGTTGAAATTCCCAATAGCCCATGCCTCCATTCTAATGTTTTTTTTTTTTTTAGATTTGTGGGAAATAGTGAACAAGTGTACACTTCAGGACTAAGGCGATATTACAGGAAAGCACGGTGAGAATAAATGATCCAAGCTAGCTCTGCGTGGTTCAGGTCTGCCCTATGGTGTGAATCAAGCATTAGTGATGTGCCAGACCATGACCAAGAGGACGTGTTATGCAACAGTACTGAAATAATAAGTGATGAAATGGTGACTTGGGGTGCACTCTGTTCTGCCTATCCAAAGGTGTGCTGGGGATTAAGGTGAAAATCATGCTGCCCTGGGATCCCAGTGGTAAGATTGGCCCCAAGAAACCTCTCCCTGACCACGTGAGCATCGTGGAGCCCAAGGACGAGCAGGTCCCCTCAACGCCCATTTCTGAGCAGAAGGGAGCCAAGCCGGAGGCCGCTGCCGTCGCACCTGCCACACCCATCCCAACAGCATAACCACGAGGGACCCCAAGCCAGCATCTCACATTTTCAATGTAAGATGGGGTTAGTGACGTGTTAAAGGCAGGATAAGTTACGGCGCTGATTTGACTTTCCCCCTGCACACAAACTATTTCCTACTATCCCTGTCTGCATCACACTGCTGGCAGGGACGCTTGGCATCATAACACACGTCACCCATTGACATACTAATATAGACATTTAGTTAAAATTGAAATCTGCGATTGCTACATCAAATTTGATTGTGGATACCCATTGGGGATGTCCCAGAAGAAGAAAAAATTAACTAGTTATCTTGGTTGACAGAGTATGTTCTTTCGACCCTCTCTTCCTGCTGCTACGCTCCTGAAGTTCCTGGTAATGGGCTACACCAGGCGTCAGCAAACTTTTCCATCTGGAGTGCCAAGATGGTCTGCGTGCCAATTAGGATTATATCTTCGGATCTGTCATTGTCATGTGGTTACTCTAAATTCTATCAAAATGATCTAAATCTTAAAGTAACTATTGTCATTGCCAGCTATAAAAATAGCCTACATAAAGCTGAAAAATGAACATTGCAGCCTGCAGGGAGAAATAAAAATCCTGATATTTTTTTATTTATTTTTTATCTAAGAAATCACATTGGCTACAGTGGCTGTCTGCAACGAACTTGAAACATAGTATCAACTGTGTCTGTCCCGAAGCTAGCGCTAGCCAATTTACTTTGTAAAATATTCAGGATTATTGTTCTGGGTTATTATTGATTATTGTTTCCTGCGCCAGTGAGCTCGGGACAGACTGTTGTAGGCCTTTTGTGCGAGGGATATGAAGTAATCAGTTATTTTATGACATTTCCAGTGGATAGGAGCATTACACTTTCATGTCAAGTGGTTATCGAAAGGGAGGGAGATGGAATTACTTGTCAAATACATTGAGTTACTATTGTCATTCTCAGTGGATTTGAAAAAAATGCTTTGTTATCTTGCTGTTTTGAGGAACATTTGAGGAGAAACTCTACAGCTGGTGAGTTAAGACAGTCAGAAGTACTATCAAAACGGGCCCAAATGGGCACATTTAAGCACAGGCCAAGTAGCCTGGACCTACTTCTATATGCATAATTTTGGGTCTTGTACCAAAATGTTTAATTGTGACTTTGACTAAAGAAATCTTGTTTGATCAACAGATTATCGACCAGGCAATAGCCCTCATCCATATGTCTATGAATTTGAGGGTGATTGCATTTCTCCTGCCCATCCCTCAGCTGTCTACTGAAACAATGGTGGGGTACTGTTTTGTTTGAACTGCAGAATGTCTTTTTAAAGAGTCGTAGAAGGGTTTAAAGCAAGAGTAGGCAACTAGATTCAGGAGTGATTTTGTCAGGTGGCCGGAACATAATTAATGATTTGTACACTGCACATTGACCACAACTAAGAGATCGTATTTTTTTAAATTCATACCTTGATTCCATCTGTGTATTTGTTACAATTTAGCCTCCTCCCCCATCTTCCACTGAACTTTCGGGGGTCAGCGGGGCCGCCTGTTGCTGACCTTTAGTTTAAAGGTGGCGAAATGTCAATGATGTCCCTTTTCCAGGTCATCATGAGTTGAGGAAATTCTCCAAATACCTTTTGTTTTTCAAGAAACAAATAAAATATTTAAATTTTGTCTTAATTATTGACCAAATTCCCTTACTATTAATGTTGAGCCTTTGCCTTTTAAAATCCTTTCGAAGTAACTTCTGTTACCTTGATACCCACCTCCAATGTTACAAGTAGCCCAACTCTGCACCGTAGACTGCTGCCCTTTGTACATAGTCATTGAAAACTCACTGGTCACATTAATATTTACATATTATTTTACCCATTTCATCTGTCTATACTATATTCCAGTCAAGGCTCATCCTATTAAACTACTGCAGCACACATTCTGTTCACTGTCCATTGTCTAGACACTATCATAAATATACAGTAAATTTGGAAAGTATTCAGTCCCTTTAACTAATTCCACATTTTGTTATGTTACAGCCTTATTCTAAAAGGGATTCATTAAACACATTGGTCTACACACAATACCCCATAATGAAGCAAACATTTTATGCAAATGTATTACAGATACCTTATTTACATAAGTATTCAGACCCTTCGCTATGAGACTTAACTGAGCTCAGGTGCATCCTGTTTTGATTGATGTTTCTTCAACTTGTTTGGAGTCCACCTGTGGTAAATTCCATTGATTGGACATGATTTGAAAAGGCAAAAACCAAGCCATGAGGTCGAAGGAATTGTCCATTAAGCTCAGAAACAGGATTGTGTCAAGGGTACCAGAACATTTCTGCAGAATTGAAGGCCCCCAAGATCACTGATCTCCATCATTAAATGTAAGAAGTTTGGAACCTCCAATACTTCCTGTAGCTGGCCGCCCGGCCAAACCGCAATCGGTGGAGAAGGGCCTTGGTCAGGGACGTGACCAAGAACCCAATGGTCACTGACGGCTCCAGAGTTCCTCTGTGGAGATGGAAGAACCTTCCAGAAGGACAGCCGTCTCTGCAGCACTGCACCAATCAGGCCTTTATGGTAGTGACCAGATGGAAGCCATTCAGTAAAAGGAAATGACAGCCCACTTGGAGTTTGCCAAAAAGGACCCTAAAGGACTCTGACCATGAGAAACAAAATACTCTGGTCTAGTGAGTTAAGATTGAACCGGAATGCCAAGCGTCACATCTGGAGGAAACCTGGCAGCATCAACCTGTGGAGTTGTTTTTCAGGGACTGGGAGACGTCAGGATCGGGGGAAAGATGAACGGAACAAAGTACAGAGATCCTTGACACAAATCTGCTCCAAAGCGCTCAGGACCTCAGACTGGGTTCACATTCCAACAGGACAACGGCCGTAAGCACACAGCCAAGACAACGCAGGAGTGGAGACAAGTCTCTGAATGTCCTTGAATAGCCCAGCCAGAGACCGGACCTGAAAATCTTTGGAGAGACGCTCCCCATCCAACCCGACAGAGCTTAAGAGGATCTGCAGAGAAGAATGGGAGAAACCCCAAATACAGATGTGCCAAGCTTGTAGCGTCATACCCAGGAATCTAATTGCTTCTAGAATCTAAAGGTGCTTCAACTAAGTACAGAGTAAAAGGGTCTGAATACTTAAGTAAATGTATATTTCTGTTTTTAAACCTGTTTTTGCTTTGTCATTAAAGAGATGCCTCAGAGCTCTACAGACAATTCCTTTGACTGTCAACTGTAGGACCTTATATAGACAGGTGTGTGCCTTTCCAAATCATGTCCAATCAATTGAACTTATCACAGGTGAGCTCCAATCAAGTTGTAGAAACGTCAAGGATGATCAATGGAAACAGGATGCACCTGAGCTCAATATCAGTCTCACAGCAAAGGGTCTGGATACTTACATAAAATACGTTTTTTTTTTAATTGGCACAATTTTAATTTACATTTTTTTTTTTTAAACCTGTTTTTGCTTTGTCATGGGATATTGAGTGCAGATTTGAGGAGGAAAAAAATATTAAATCCATTAATAAGGATGTAATGTAAGAGTGTGGGAAATGTAAAAGATCTGAATACTTCCCAAAAGGACTGAACATTTTAAAGTCTAATAAATTCATTTAATATAGCTTACACCATAACAATAAGTTTATTTTAGTATAAAGAAGCTATGAAGAAAATGTAGCCTTATTTCAGAAGAACAGAATAGCATATTCTGAATTGTCCTTATATTGGGCCCTGGTCTGATATTCTAATTGGTGGGGCCTGTGAAATCCATAAATTAGGGCCTAATAAATATATTTAACTTTACTGATTTCCTTCTATGAACTGTAACTCAGTAATCTTTTAAATTGTTGCACAGACGTCATCACTCTCATTCGCTATTTGACAAGAACTTGACAATATTCTCACCCATCAGACTATTCTTAATTTAATCTGCTCTTTATATATACCCTATTGGTGTAATATTTGTGTATTTAGAATGGCCCTTATCCACATCCTGCAATCGAATAGCGAATGGAGGTTAGGTGCGGTTACGTTTTTTAATATGCACGCATAGGCAAGCGCGCCCATAAGGCTAGGGGAAACTAAACATTTCCTAAAGTCAATTGAATTATATAGTCTATATAGAAATACATAAAATAATTCAAAATAACTAAAATACTAACGTATTTTGGTTATCTACTTAAATGTTAGCTTTCACCATTTCCTCCTCCAGTTTAGATGGACGTCATATGTATTGTTCATCACTGTTTCAATTGTTAATATATATATATAACTTTTTTGTTTTTTATTTCACTCAATGATCATGCTGCGGCTCCCCCTATGGTCATTCCACTCCCCTAACAGTCTTTACTCTGCCTCCACCCCAATGGATTGCCACAGTTGTTATTTATATAGTGCTTTTTATATTTTTTTTACTGTTTCCATTATTTTATTTCATTAGTCCTGCATGTTGGAGCTCAAAGATTAAGATTCTCACTACCCTGCAATCACACCAGAGTAGGCTACTATGAGGATTCTGTGTTATGCACTATAGCCCGTTACCATATATGTGATCGAATATTATCTGCTGTTGGCTTGTGTGGATGTATGTATGTGTTATGCAACATGGCTGACTTGAAACATTGTTAACAGTTTCAGGAACATGGGCCTTTCTCATGATGGAAAAATACAGAATAGCATGAAGACAGGAACTGTGCAATGAGTTGGGGGGGGCACATTCAGAACGTAGTGTTGCGAGAACAAACGGTCTTTTGTTAGATAACAGGAGCCAGGTGCCTGATAACTGCATATTCTACACAGCTACAACACTGACCGCTGAAGCGCTTAGGGGGCTGGGACCAGCTCTGCGCCAACAATCAACGATAGGCTGGGTGAGTCTAAACCACGCCCAGTCTCTACTCTGACAGGCCAGCTCGGAAGCAGGAACTATTTCTGTTCGAGTATATTGATAATATCTTTGTCAAGAACAAGTTAGTTCTCTGTTTGCCCTGCGAGGTCGGACAGAAAGCCTGTATATACGAAAATTGCATTTGCCACTTATTGCTTAGCTAATAAAAAATACATAGCATACAATCGGTGACTCGATGTCATATTTATCCTGATACCAGATTCAAATTGAATGCAACTCTAACACTACCCAGTAATTTACAGATCGCTGCAGCTGTACACAGCCCATTTGTAAATAGACCATCCAACCAACTACCTACCTCATCCCCATATTTGTTTTTCTGCTCTTTTGCACACCAGTATTTGTACTTGCACATCCTCATCTGCACATATATCACTCCAATGTAAATTGCTAAATTGAAATTACTTTGCCACTATTGGCTTATTTATTGTCTTACCTCCTTACTTCATTTTAATTAGCACATACTGTATACAGATTTTTCTATCGTGTTATTGACTGTATGTTTGTTTATCCCATCTGTAACTCTGTGTTATTTTTGTCACTGCTTTGCTTTATCTTGGCCAGGTCGCAGTTGTAAATGAGAACTTGTTCTCAACTGGCCTACCTGGTTAAATAAAGGTGAAATATATATATTTTTTAAATAACAATTTGTTGTATTAAAAAATATTCTTCTAATGTCTCCAGTCATTTAAACTGTAGTAGAACTGCATGAAATGTGTTTATAAAAGGCCACATTTTTCCCATGCAAAGAAACAAGAAATGTATCTGATATATCTGAACCAACCAGGTACAACCCTAAATCTGTAACCATGGGCACTCTCTTAGATATCATCCTGACCAACTTGCCCTCTAAATACACCTTTGCTGTCTTCAACCAAGATCTCAGCGATCACTGCCTCATTGCCTGCATGCATAATGGGTCCGCAGTCAAACGACCACCCCTCATCACTGTCAAACGCTCCCTAAAACACTTCAGCGAGCAGGCCTTTCTAATTGACCTGGCCCGGGTATCCTGGAAGGATTTGGACCTCATCCTCTCAGTAGAGGATGCCTGGTTGCTCTTCAAAAGTGCTTTGCTCTCCATCTTAAATAAGCATGCCCCATTCAAAAAATGTAGAACTAAGAACAGATATAGCCCTTGGTTCACCCCAGACTTGACTGCCCTTGACCAGCACAAAAACATTCTGTGGCGTTCTGGAGTCCATGGAGAATAAGAGCACCTCCCAGCTTCCCACTGCACTGAGGATAGGAAACAATGTCACTACCGATAAATCTACGATATTCGAGAATTTCAACAAGCATTTTTTGGGATTGGTGCACTTCACAAAATAGATGGTATCATGAGGATGGAAAATTTTGTGGATGTATTGAAGCAACATCTCAAGACATCAGTCAGGATGTTAAAGCTTGGTCGCAAATGGACAATGACCCCAAGCATACTTCCAAAGTTGTGGCAAAATGGCCTCAGGACAACAAAATCAAGGTATTGGAGTGGCCATCACAAAGCCCTGACCTCAATCCTATAGAAAATTTGTGGGCAGAACTGAAAATTCACCCAACTTGTGGGAAGCTTGTGGATGGCTATCTGAACCGTTTGACCCAAGTTAATCAATTTAAAGGCAATGCTACCAAATACTAATTGAGCGGATGTAAACTTCTGACCCACTGGGAATGTGATGAAAGAAATAAAAGCTGAAAGAAATCATTCTTTCTACTATTATTCTCACATTTCACATTCTTAAAATAAAGTGGTGATCCTAACTGACCTAAGACAGAGAATTTGTACTAGGATTAAATGTCAGGAATTGTGAAACTGAGTTTAACTGTATTTGGCTACGGTGTATGTAAACGTCCGACTTCAACTGTATATTGCACTGGTCATCCCCAAAAGCCAACACTTCCTTTGGCCACCTTTCCGTTTCCAGTTCTCGCCTGCCAATTACTGGAACAAATTGGAAAAATCTCTGTAGCTGGAGTCATATTTCCCTCTAACTTTAAGCATCAGCTGTCAAAGCAACTTACTGATCACTGTACCTGTACACAGCCAATCTAAATAGCACACCCAACTACCTCATCCCCATATTATTACTTACCCTCTTGCTCTTTTGCACAACAGTATCTACTTGCACATCTATCACTCCAGTATTAATGCTAAATTGTCATTTTCTATTTATTGCCTACCTCCCTACTCTTCTACATTTGTACACACTGTAAATAGATTTGTCTATTTTTCTCTTCTATTGTGTTATTGACTACATTTGTTTATGTGTGACTGTGTTGTTGTTTTTGTCACACTGCTTTGCTTTATCTTGGTCAGGTCACAGTTGTTAATGAGAACTTGTTCTCAACTGGCCTACCTGGTTAAATAAAGGTAATACAAAATTTGAGCTCATGTTGTGCAACATTTCTATAGGCTATGTCATTTTGTGAGGAAGCAGAATGTTGATGGCCTTATTAAAAATAAGAGGATCCCATCAGCTTTCTATAGGCTAGGCCTACTATATTTATTTCTCAATTTTCCTAATATTAAGCACATTGCTTTGCTTTACAACATGAGTATAGTCTGGCTGGCATGAAAATGACCTGCGGGGAAAAGCATCACTAAATGCTTTTCGCCGCATTCACTATTTAAGTGCATAGATGACAGGTATTTTTCCCCCCTGCCCTTGTTCCAACAGGTGCATGATAATGGTCCATTCTAAATCAAAACCAATTTCACACATATATTATTTAGTGTATGTAAAAACTAGATTAAATTAAGAATAGTCTGATGGATGACAATATTATCACTTGTGAATGATGCCCAGCATGTGCAGTAAGGCAAGAAACAGCATGTCTTTTTTTGCAACTTTTTCAAATCAGTCACACACATCATGTAGCCTAGCCCATAGACCTATATGTTTTGATAAGGTTTGTATCACAACTAAAGTCACCAAATAACTCCAAACGTAGCCTACAGGCCTACAACCCCTGGAACACGGTTAGAGAGCACATAGTCTAGAAAGCCAAGTGAAACGTGTTCTTATAAACCCAGCCGTTGCGCAATCGCATGTGAAAACAGTTTTGACTGGCCACTATTTAAAACAGGATCCCAGCTTTCTCGTGCTGCTATATTTATTGCTAAATTCTTACAATTAAGCACATTAATCTGTTTTACAATCTGCATACATAGGCGGCGCATGTGTTTCAAGTTTGGGGAAGCTAATTTTCACCATAAAAATGCATATTTATAATAAAGCATTCCATGCATCATTGCATTTGCAGACTTATGTAAGATAGCCTACTATTCATAATGTGATGAGTAGATTGGATAGTCATAATTTAGGCAACAAAAAAAAGACAGTTCAAAGCATGGCTGAGCTCGTATAGCATAGAGTAGGCCTACGCTATTTTTTATGTATTTATTTTATTTCACCTTTATTTAACTAGGCAAGTCAGTTAAGAACAAATTATTATTTTCAATGATGGCCTAGGAACAGTGGGTTAACTGCCTGGTTCAGGGGCAGAACGACAGATTGTTTACCTTGTCAGCTCGGGGAATCGATCTTGCAACCTTTCGGTTACTAGTCCAATACTCTGAACACTAGGCTGGCTACCAAATCATTAAGTGTTTATGAGGTCATTTTATGATAGCATTTGCATTGATATCAGAGTGATTAGAGGGACAATAGATCACTTGAGTACCAGGGCATTAGTGACTGGAAGTTAGACAGTTTTGTACGCTACTAATGACCATCAGTAGCATCAGTGCAGTTTTGGAGAAGCCTAGTTACTGTGACTAAATGGTCATGTGGAATTTGACTGCGGTAATATGGTCACCGTAACAGCCCTAGTCACATAAACAAGGACACTGCATGTTTTTTTGTCATGCCTAGTAGCCAGGTCTGTTTGTGCTTTAGTCAACTTCTCTATCATTTATAGCCATGCTAAACATTCCAGAAGAAAGAAAAAGATAAACTACTGCAATTCTATGTTTCTATAGTTCATATAATTTAATTCAGTAATATAATAGCATGGGTTCTGTCGACAAAATCATTGACAATAATAACCGACAATTAAATCATAATCAGTAAACTCTTCAAGCAGTGTGTGTGAAAACTATACATCACATTATTGCATCCTCTGTCCTTTTTTCCTTCACTCTTAGCCTCTCCTTGAAAATATATTGGGGCCTGAGGGGAGGAACTTTCACTCCTCT
Organism: Oncorhynchus tshawytscha; assembly: GCF_018296145.1. Taxonomy (NCBI): domain Eukaryota; kingdom Metazoa; phylum Chordata; class Actinopteri; order Salmoniformes; family Salmonidae; genus Oncorhynchus; species Oncorhynchus tshawytscha. The sequence continues at coordinate 32,177,718 of NC_056458.1, forward strand.
CCAACCAATGTGCTTTGAGAGGGAGATGAGGAATGGTGGAAACAAGGGGAGAATCTCAATTTAATTTCCTTTTTTCATCACATCCCCTCTCCTCACTTCCTTTTCAAAACCCATTGGATGAGAAGGGCAGAGGGGAGAGACCTCTGACCTTTTCATCCAGTGGGTTTTGAGGAGAGAGCATGCAACGAATCAAGGAAATGCAATTGAGATTCCCTCAAGGACAAAGGAAGCAAGTATGTGACAGCTATTACATTTTATTTGACAGTGCCTGGCTGACTGAGCTACCATAACACCCATGACCTGTACAGAAACAACCCCTAGCCCCTACTGCCCAGAGTCGGGACACTTGTGAAGATCTGAGAGGGATTGATTGCTGGTGACACGGTGACAGCTCCACCTTACCCTCTGATAGGCATGGTGGAATTTTGCAGGTATTGCTTAAACCTGTGCAATTCTCTCAGATCTCCAGAAGTGTCTAGGGGTAGGGGTTGTTTCTGGACAGGAACCCACAATCCTTTAGGTGTGGACCTACTGCACAACACTTAAAGCATTGATTGGATGTTTAATTAAATTGCTATACACACATAGATTTGCACAGGTGTAAACTGGACACACCCACGGCACCCTATCAGGCTGAATAGACAGGTCTGGGTAGCTGGATACCTGCTGTAAACTGTGAAATAATATTTACATGTCTACTATTCACACCCAAGCATAATTTCAGCTAATTAGATGTGCAACCACTGACTATATGTTTTGTCTGTATAGCATAATTTAAGATTACCAATGGTTAGCTTGGTAGCTAAAAAATATCAGTTAGCTAAACATTTACAGTAACAGCAGTTAATTAATTAATTAATAGATAATAGATAACATAATGGAATTAGAAGGGTGACCTCCTACTTTGAAAAAACGGGAAGTGTTGGCTGTGCACTTGACCAGATATTCGACATTTAATCCCACCCACAAGTTTTTTTTGTTTTATATGCAAAAATATTTTTGTTCGATTTCCTTTTAATAAGAACGAACAAACAACCCGTTTTCACGTTCCCAATTGCTCCGTTTTAAGTCGAGAAACAAACGATCAAAACGTACATATTATCCACTAAGTATGCTTATTATATTGACTACATAGACACCAAAATGTTCTGTCAATCCTCAAGATCAACATAATTCCCGCATTTTGGCTGTTAAATCGCGTGCAGTATCACACAAGCTCTTCATCACTTGCCTGTCATTCAGAAAATCCTTTCCTGAATCAGCTGATGTTGCGCGCGATAATGTCCGCGTGTAACTAAACAGCTAGACATCAAACACACATCAAACAACTATTATTTGTAATTATTGAATGACATTAAATATTTTAGTTGTATTAAACATATTAAAGTTACTCTTTCTGCTTGAAGCGTTGGATTTTTCAAGCACATACATTATTTTGCATGTGTGCCCATGAAAACTGTTTTAAATGTTGCAAGGTTACAGTACACTTCCGACATTTCCATACAAAAATATAATCCGACAGCAATATCCAGGAATTTCACAGGATCAAGTGAATGTGTAATTACACTGTGGGGGAAAAAAGCCACATTATTATTAATGGCTTTGTAACCGCTCCAAAAAAGTTGTCTACTGCAAGTAATGCTCACTTGTGAAGGTAGTTTATAGAAAGACCCATGTGTAATGCTGAAATTTAACCACTTTTATCACATTCCATGTGTCAGTATTTACCGTCACTCATTGGCATTGTATTTTACAAATCTAGTCTTCTGAATCATTAACAAAATCATGTTTCAGATTATTTTGTTAAATTATTTCTGCTGTTTCCCCAAAATTATATTTCCACTAATATTGTAGCGTTGTTGGTGTTGAAAATGTTACAAATAGCGAATTGATACAACTACGAAAAAATGGACAGTGCAACTGCAATTGGATCGATCACGTTGTACAAATTCAGCAAGCTTTCGCATCAAAATCAAATTGCCAGTCCTAAACGCTACAAAATGGCAGCTGCTCAGTGGTCCGAGCCACTGTATAGCCGACTTTACATTAGTTAATTGGAGTTAAATGACCTATGGAAGAATATGAAAATGTTCACACCACCAGTGCAGACATTATAACAGAGTGATCATTCCCCACGCGTTCTCATTTGTTTACATTAGTCATTTGGATTATTATTATTTTTTTTACCGCAAAGACCTCTGGGCCACTAATTTATTTGACGCGGTGAATTGTGGGCAGTCATTGGTCCTCCGAGACGTACTGTCAGAGACAGAAGAGGAAAAGAGACACCCCACTCGCTGTATTTTCCTGGTTCAATTAATGTCAATGAACTAAGTAGACCCGAACAGGCCCAGCTGCAATCGCATTGGAGTCTGAGAGACGCACCCAGTTAAGTAGACCGGAACTGACCATTTGTTTCAATGGTAAACGGCTTGTGTGAACTATCTTCATTTATCCACCATCTTTGTTACTGTCTGCTGCTCTTCCATCGGAAAAGATGGCTGCCTCGGCAGCATCGGAGGGTTCTACCCCCGGTTTTTGCCCAAGCTACGCCGTGATATGCTCTTTTCTAGAGCGGTATGGAACCTTGCTTGATTTACCGGAGCTTACATTTCCACAGTTGGAGCGATATCTCCAAGACACAATCTCAGGTATAGTTTGAAAAGCGCGAGCTACTGTGGGAAGATGGGACTCCACTTTGCATAGTGTTCTATGTCGTTCGTACTAGTTGTGTTATTGTGTGATTTCCAAACATAACCCATTTTATATACATGTATTGTCCCAGATGTATTATTAGGATCCAGGGTGAAATGGATGCATTGTTTAACCGTGAACTGACCGAAGATTGAAGGGCTTCGGTGAAATTTGGGGCTTTAAATTACAATTCATTTTCCAGCCAAGCCAGCCTTTATCTGCCAGGGACTGAAATGCACTTCACCACACAGCCTACAGAAAATATTGTGCTTTGAACTTTTGCTCAAAGGTGATCTGTTTTTAACATTTATTAAAGTATATTGGGTACTCTTATTATTCGGTTTAGGATTGAGTGTGTTGCGTTAAGGACAACATTGTCCATTGTGTTTACATTTAAGGAATGTTTTGGCATAGTGGTTCGCTCGCGCTGTATTGCGCATGCGCATACTCATCTTCTGGGCTTCCTGCTCAATGGTTAAAAATAATAATAATATTTTTTTATCAAGGGTATAGAGCACTTTTTATATTGGTAGTGGTTAGGATGAAATACAGTAGACAGACACACAGCATTATGTACATCACTTTAGACATCTAATGCTGTAGTTTCAAACATTTCCATCAGTCTAGACTCTAGATAGATCCTATTTGAGAAAACAAAGTGCAATCAAATGCACCATGGTTAGCATCCAACTTCCAGTGTGTCTTTTGGTTACACTATTTTCCTTAAGTAATGTAACCCATTTATACTAGTCTGTCTCAAGTATGTTTCGTCTTCAATTGAATCATGTTGTTCCCAGCTTGACATTCAATCTGTCACACATTCTATTGTTATCTCAACGACACACTCACGCAAGAACTTCCTGCTCAATGGTGTCCTGCTGTAATTACGCAAAGAATGGTCTGCTTTATTCAAACTATTTTGGCAGATTTTGGTTGTTTGTATCACACATACTACATTGTTATTCCATACTTCCACATTATTGTATTAGTCATGTTACATTTTTGTTTTATATTGTTAGGAAATTAGCAAATAACTATTTTGAATGCATTGTTTTAATAAATAAAACCAGGAATGCATCATGCACGCCTTTTAATTTTGGTATTGTGCACTGTCCCAGTGTCTCCACTTTAGACATGTATGACTTGTCTCCTCTCCAACGCCCAGGAAGTTCCAATTAAAACTCCCAATAGACATCACTGCAAGCGTTATAATGTCAAAATACGTTCGTTACTCAGCAAATATGGAGTTTGGCTGAGCAATGTTCTTCATTTACTTCTTTACGTCCAGTATGGACTTTCAAAAAAGGTTTAAATGAATATGTACAACCCACTGAAAAAAATGCCTATTGGCACCTCCAATATCTGGCTTTACTGCCAAGCACAGGTCAGAAGTCTACAACAGTTCAATGAGGTCTCCAAGATGAATTTATTTTGGTTGTTGTAAATGTTTATTTAGACCTTTTTTGGAAGTACATACCTGCCATAACAGGAGTAAATGAAGATAGTTGCTCAGCGAAATTCCATATTTGGTAAGTAACTCATTTATTTAGATTTTTTACATTATAAAGCTTGCAGAGCAGTCAAATCAGAGCTTTCTGGGTGTTCGAGAGGAGACTCATTGGTGACATCTTTAACGTACAGATACTGGGGCAACTGTGCACAGGAGTTTTCTTTTTAATATGTGAAGAAATGTTTATTTTCTTATTCCCCACTCTCATCAAAACATATTTAAATTCCGTTGTCTCCATTTGATATTAACTAATGCAAAACTAATTCATTTGAAGTGCTAATGGACCAATACCTATACATATTATGAAATGTCATAGGAAATGGATTCGTGACAGTGTGTGAGTGGGATTCATATTCAAGATATACATGCTGTAGCTATTTATTGGCCTATACAATAGGTGATATGTGATTGAGAAACATTGATGTTTACCAAATGGTGTCATTATCCCATCTCTCCCCTCAGTTCCAAAGATCTTGGTGGACCTTCACGTGAAGTTGTTGAGGAAGATTGGCAAGTCAGTGTCCGCAGACAGATGGGAGAAGTACCTTGTGAAGGTAAATAGATCTCAGGACAAGGCTGTACATTTTCTGCACACTCAAATACAGTTAGGCGTAGCTTTATAGATTAATCACATTTAAATATATTCAATTTTTGTAAAATACAGGCAGCGGCATGAGTCTAGGCATTCTGAATGATGATAGTATTGAGGTTAACCAAAGGCTGATGGGATGTGCTTTCTTACAGGTGTGCCATGAGTTCAACAGTACTTGGGCATGGGAGCTTGAAAATAAAGGATACAGGGACATGTCTGTGGAGTACAAGACTGGAATCCTCAAAGTAAGGTTGCAATATAGCTGTATAGTTGCAATATAGCTATAATTATGCAAAGACATGCAACTTATTTCCAAACAAGATGCAGGTAGTAAAAATTACACCTATTTTCACGTTCTTATATAAGGCCTTTCTTCTGTATGGTACAAAAGTAAATTCTCTGAAAATAGTAATGCCAGTGGTGGTGGGACATAACTTGTGCAGTTCACCCAAGTGTGTTGTTGTATTGCAAGTCATATTGCTGTTGCAATATTCCATAAAAAATATTGCAATATCTTTGGTCACATCATGCAGCTGTACTAACATAATTATTTCCCCCTAAGTGCAACATTCTCATACTTTCTCTCTTTTCTATCCAGCATTTGTGTGAATGCCAGTTTGATGACAATGTAAAGTTCAAGACAGCAATCAATGAGGAGGATCCTGATAAGATGCGGCTTCTCCCCATTGGCAAGGACAAAGATGGCCTGATGTACTGGTTCCAACTTGACCAGGACAAGAATGTGAGGGTCTATGTGGAGGAGCAGGACGACCTGGACGGGTCTTCCTGGAAGTGCATTGTCAGGTACTGTGGAACCATTGGAATGACGGGCCGGGTGTGATTCAGGGGAGGAAAGATGCATACTGTTGTACTGCAGAGCCTAAATGTCAAAGGTCTTGTATTCCAGGTGGATCATAGATTACTTGGTTTATATGTAATTTTACCACAAGATTACTAAACTGGAAAGAGTTATTTGAATTATCCATCTCTATACAGAGACAGAAACAGCTTGGCTGAGATCCTGGCACTGCTAAAGACTCAAATCGACCCAGCACTGTTGACAAAGAAAGAAGGAGAGGAGGAAGATGAGGCGAAAAATAATACTGGGGGAGAAGGTAGTGTTATGCCAACAAGGCTTGTTACACCAATAATGTCGTCTGTTATTTGTTGTTTACTCACAAACATTTTCATGATATTGATATTGTCAAAGGTAAACAACTTATTTCCCTGAGATGCAGTTCTAAATCTTGTACTTTTATTTTCTATGAATGTATCATTCTGTTGTAACTGCAATTCCTATTTATACCTTTTCTCCTATAGGGGAAGTTAAAAAGACAGAGGATACCTCAGAGGATGAAGAGGACAAACCCTCCAAGGGAACAACTTCCTTAGTCTCTCCAAAAACCGAGATTACAGAAAAAGAGGAATCACAGCTAGATGAATCAGAAGCCAAATCCTCATTGAATGGCCTCAAAGATGAGTCAGAGTCAAAAAGCCAATCAGAGGAGCCTATGGTGGATGACAAGGTCACCATAAACACCCGGGCCATCAAAGAAGAGCCAATGGAGGTGTCAGAATCCAAGGAGAGCACAGCCACAAATGCTACAGAGCCTCTTGCAGAGAAACCTTGTCTGATGCCACAAACAGAACAGACAGATGAAGCCAAGAGGAAGACTGCAAATGAACTCCAAAGGGCCATGAAGAATGACCAGCAGGCCAAAATCCCATTGAAAAAGAGAGAGATGAAACTTTGTGAAAATGTTGATAATAATAGTGGCGGTGGCAGCAGTATCTTTGTGCGAAACCCATCCGTTGCTCTTGTCAAAGAAGCTCCTGAAGTTGAGGAGACAAGTAAAGAGATATCTGATGCCCCGGTGGGGACGATAGAGTGTATAAGTGATCAAATGAATGGTGATGCTCAGCCTACAACAGAAAAAAGCATCAATAATGGTTTAAGAGACTCTGTTGATGGCAAAAAACAGCAAACAAAAGCTGCTGCTGGGGAAGAACGTGAAGCAGCAGAAGCTAGTGCAAAAGAGAAAATAAACCTGGATAAGGAGAAAGAGGAGATGGCAAGCAACACTGAGGTGGCCATGGCCAATGAAACAAGTCTACAGAAAATGGTTCCAGCAGAAAAGGAAAGCACTGAAGATTCAGAGGAAGTAAAAAAATCAGCCTTAAAAGAGGCTAAATCTCCATCCCCTCTAATGTCAAAGCCATTGACTTCATCTAAGGATGCAACAAGCCCACCGGAGAAGCACTATGATTGTAAAGAGGAACAAAATATCAAGGTATCCAAGTGGGATGTAAAAGTGTGTCGTACAGAACACACAACCTATACATCAATAGAAACCGATGAAAACCCTTTGTCTAGTAAGTCACAGAAACCAGATGAAACTAAAGGAACAGATTCATCCATTACCTCTCAAGAGGTCAAGTCAGCTGTCTCTAAGGAAACAGACAAAACAGTTGTCAATAAGGACGGTTATCCCCTTTCTGTCGTGAAAGATATGGAAAAACCACCCTGCACAAAAGGTACAGAAAAGTGGTCAAACCCTAAAAACCCAGAAACGTCAGTCATTACTAAACAAACCGGGAGACCTGACCCAATTACAGAGAAACCAGACCACTCTAAATGCATAAAGATGCCAACAGTCGTAAAAAATACAGAGAAACCACCTGACAAAGAGGGTGTAGAGAAATGTGATGTTTCTAAAGATATCAAAACTTCTGTAATTAAAAAGACAGAGATTTCAGAAAAGAGTAAAGATGCTGAGAACCTGGCCATCTCTCAAGAGACCAATACGTCCTCATTCCTTAAAAAGGCAGACAAACCAGTTTCCAATAAAGAAGCAGAGAAACTGGAGAGCATTAAAGAGACTGATAAATCGTTGGTCATTAAAATGACAGTGAAACCAGAGGCATCTAAACATACAGAGAAATGTGATAACCCTAAAGACAATAAAATGTCAGCTGTCACCAAGGAGAAACCTGCTGTAGGCACAGATGCAAAGGCTGCCACTGAGGTGAAGAAAAAAGCTGTCCTGGAGGAAGTTTTCTCAGCGTCGATCTGTAAAGATGAAATGAGTACTGTTGCTAAAGCGACTAAGACACAATCTGGACCAAAAGACATGGAGATGGCAGACGTCTCTGAGAAAACAACCCAATCACAACTGGGTGAACCCAAAAAGGTAGAGAAATCGGCTACCCCTAAAGATATTGGGAAATCGGTTACCCCTAAAGATATTGGGAAATCGGTTACCCCTAAAGATGCAGAGAAATGTGCTACCCCTAAAGACACAGAGAAATCTACTAAATTGGTTACCCCTAAAGAAGGTGGGAAATTGGCTACCCCAAAAGACACAGAGAAATCAGCAATGCCTAAAGATACAGTGAAATATGCTAAATCGGCAGCACTTAAAGAAGCAGAGAAATTGGCTACCTCTAAAGATGCAGAGAAGTCTGCTAAATCAGCTACACCTACCCCTAAAGATGCAGAGAAGTCTGTTAAATCAGCTACACCTACCCCTAAAGATGCAGAGAAGTCTGCTAAATCAGCTACACCTACCCCTAAAGATGCAGAGAAGTCTGCTAAATCAGCTACACCTACCCCTAAAGATGCAGAGAAGTCTGCTAAATCAGCTACACCTACCCCTAAAGATGCAGAGAAGTCTGTTAAATCAGCTACACCTACCCCTAAAGATGCAGAGAAGTCTGCTAAATCAGCTACACCTACCCCTAAAGATGCAGAGAAGTCTGCTAAATCAGCTACACCTACCCCTAAAGATGCAGAGAAGTCTGCTAAATCAGCTACACCTACCCCTAAAGATGCAGAGAAGTCTGCTAAATCTGCTACACCTACCCCTAAAGATGCAGAGAAGTCTGTTAAATCAGCTACACCTACCCCTAAAGATGCAGAGAAGTCTGTTAAATCAGCTACACCTACCCCTAAAGATGCAGAGAAGTCTGCTAAATCAGCTACACCTACCCCTAAAGATGCAGAGAAGTCTGCTAAATCCGCTACACCTACCCCTAAAGATGCAGAGAAGTCTGCTAAATCCGCTACACCTACCCCTAAAGATGTAGAGAAGTCTGCTAAATCTGCTACACCTACCCCTAAAGTCGCTGAGAAATCGGCTAAAAACACAGAGACTACCTCTAAAAAGATTGTTCTATCTTCTAGGGGACAGAAACCAGACACTGAAGAAACTGAGAAACTGACAGACACAAAGCCAGTTGCAGAAAAAGGAGAGAAACTTGTCACCTTTCAGGACGCCAAGCAATTACCCTCTCTCAAAAAGTCTGTCCCAGTGGAGGTGAAACAGGAGGAGCCTATGGAAATGCGTTCGGAAAAGTCAACACATGACAACATAAAGATCAAGGGACATGCTGAAAAAGGCTGGCCAAAAAAGGCTGTTAAAAGTGGAGTGAAGTCTGAGACCAACCCTATCAAAGACCCAAAGCCCATGAACTGTGATGCATCATCAGAAAAACAGGCTATTAGTAAGAAGGCATCATCTCTCACTGAGGGTGAGACGGACAAAAGCCAGGACAAAGTAATCAAGGAAGATGCCACAACACAGGGATGCCCCCCAAAAGAGGATGGGAGTAAGCCTGATCATCCTAAGAAAAATGACAAAAAGGAGGATGATGGAACTGAGAAAGATGACACAAATTCAACGGTAGAAGAGAAATTGGGTCAGGCAAAAGCAAGTGAGGGGTCTGAGGAAGATGATAACAAAGAGGATGAGGACAAGGGTGAAAAAAAGGATGCGGGAACAACATCAGAGATCCAAGAGGAGGGAATTCGCCTGAAAATACGCGGGATTACCCACCGGAGGAGAGCTGAGCTCCAGAGAAAGGAGATGGAGTCTGGGTCAGATACTGGTGAGACTGGGAGATCCCTGAGGAGGTCACCCAGGATCTGCAGGCCGACCGCTAAGGGGGTGGAGTTCCAGGACAGGAGGATGGAGAAGAAAGAGGCCACACCCCCTGTAGAGAAGGGTGATGAGGAGAAAACTGTTCAGAGGAAACCGAGAGAGAAGGTTGATCAAGATGGACTGTACAAATCTAAGGTAAGTTTTTTTCAGTGACTGCAGATATTTCTACATTCATATGTTGGATTGTGAATGCATGTTTTTGGATCAACAGTGTCTTTTAGATCAGGGATTCACACATTGTCAGCCATCAGGAACTTATGTGTATGCTGTCCTACATTAGCTTCATGTAACCCAAAAGTTAGAATGTCTGTGTTTATGATTTGGCTGTCAAGATGACATATGTTTTCAGGGGCGACGGAGGAGAAAGACCCGGTGGTCCAACACTCGAACACAAAGGCGCAAAAATAATGATTCTGGTGAAGACGACGAAAGTGAGTCGAGCGAAGAGGAGAGTGAGGAGGACAACAGTGATGAGAGCTTTAAGGTGGAGAGGGGCAAGAGGAGGAAGAGGAACAGAGAGAGGCACAGCGACGATTCTGACACCTCGGATGATGACCTCCCTCCTAACGATGACCCCTGTAAACACTGCGGCCTCCCCAACCATCCTGAGCTGGTGGGTCCTGAAAATGTGATCCCTATTTTCTCAGCTCAATAAGTGGCACAATGGGTAGCATATAGTTGTGATAATTATAATGGAATTGCCCACATGGTGGGCTGCAGGGTTCTGGTCAATTCCACATAAGTTTCAGTCAATGCAGAATGTAAATCAAATTCCAATTCCACGTGTTTGTTATTTTAAATGCATTGAAGAGAATTAAAATTGGAATTTCAGTGTACTTTCTGAATTGAAATGGAATTGACCCAAACTCTGGTGGGCTGTCAGTGGTTATACTATATTCATAATATGTATCTAAACTGACTGATAAGACTACAAAATAATGTGTTCCAGCTAATACACCTTCGTGTTCCCCTCGCAGATTTTGCTGTGTGACTCGTGCGATAGCGGCTACCATACGGCCTGCCTCAGACCCCCTCTCATGATCATCCCAGACGGGGAGTGGTTCTGCCCACCCTGCCAACATGTAAGTAACCACCAGATGGTAAACAATTGGTAGTTGCACTACAGTTTGGATGCTAGCCACATTATTGTTTTAAACTAATGGCTTGCTTTATGTGTGGTATTATTTGACATTCTTACCCCTCTCTCCTTGTGACCCCTGCAGAAGCTGCTCTGTGACAAGCTTGAGGAGCAGCTTACTAATCTCGACGCTTCCCTGAAAAAGAGGGAGCGCGCCGAGCGACGGTATCAACCTCTGAACCATGACAAATGACAACAGGATGATAATGTAGCTCATAAAGTTGTTTTAAATTATTTTATTTTCTCCCTCCAGAAAAGAGCGGTTGGTCTATGTTGGAATCAGTGTTGAAAACATCATCACTCCCTCGGTAGGCAGCATTTGGTTGCTATGGTTATACCATCATGGAAGTCAATTGCAACACATCCAGAATTCAGTGTGTTTGTAGGACATCTGTGTAAGATGGTCTATCACACTGTTCATTGCCTAGCCAAGACTACTGTCAGCATAAATGTTTGCTTCCTATATTGTACTGTGAACTGACACATTGCCAACTGTCATTTTTAGTTGGAGGTAGAGGAAGAAAGGGAGGAAGAGGTGGTGAAGAAGGAGAAGAAAGAGCGAACCAAGAGCTGGGGTCGAAGGTCCACAAGGGCAAAGAAAAGCATAAGCTACAGGTATGACGTTTGTACTGAACTCATGGTTATCAGAACATTGTGTGTGGCTGGTCTTTATTTATTGTTTCAGTATGGTGGCGGATAAATTCCCTGAATAATTTCAACGTCTTGTTTGCAGGTTTGATGAATTTGATGAGGCTATTGAGGAGGCAATTGAAGAAGACATCAGAGAGGCTGATGGTGGAGGTAGGAGAACATTATGGAATATGGCAACCAAGTCCCAGAATTATGACTTTCATTCAATAGTTTATGCTGCATTTTATTGATGTTCTGAAATCATTTTTGGCTGCATCATTTCATCTGTGCGAACGTGGTGCTTGCTCAGATGCCCTAATAATTGTGCACTCCTTTAATAAGGGTTACGAAGAGTCAAGTCTGAGGCTTTATTTCATCCTAAGATAGATGTTCCCTCTCTGCCCTCGTATACATATCCACTCCTATCAGTTCTGTCAGGAGGAGTAAACGAGGGTAAAAGAGGGATTTTCCCTGAAAGAAATGCAGCCTCAGAGCTTTTTAACTTGTGTAGCCTGCAAACAATCTTTGTGTGCCTGTTGGATTGGGTCTAAATGTTATCATGTGCTGCCCTCTACAGGAGCTGGTCGAGGCAAGGACATGGCCAACATCACAGGCCATAGCAGAGGGAAGGACATGTCCACTATCCTGGCAGCAGGAGAGGGTGGCGAGGGCAAGGAGAATGGGTGCCTACCGCGGCCCAACGCCAGCCAGCGCAGGAAGAAGCGCCGGCGTCTCAACGACCTGGACAGCGACAGCACTATGGAGGAGGAAGAGAGCGAGGACGAGTTCCGTCTCAGTGACAGGTAGGTTCATTAGGAAAGTGGGAGGTAGGGGTTCATGAATCACAACAGGGAGGTTATGTCCATAAGGCACCAAATGGAAGACAACGGACTGAAACGCGGAGGGACTACCTGGCCTTTTTTTGTTTTCCACTGCAAAATGTTTTTAAACATTTCCCATTGTGTGCCATAATGAACACAAGCCAAGGTTCCACTTCATTGATGGCTATTACATCCAGAAAGGTGTGACACAAAGGGGTGTTGAATTCATTTGTCACTCATTCTTCTGTTTTTTTTCTCTCTCCACTGCACACTTTTTCATGTAGTACGGAGGAAGAGGAGTTTGTGGCGTCGGGGAAGAGCGATGCAGAGAGCGAAGTGGCGGTCGACTCCAATGACGACAGCGACTTCGGCAGCACACAACGCAGATCCGCCAGGACTAGGAGGCCAGCCAAACGTCAGAGGAGTGCTCAGCCGCGACGGCGCCGCACACCACGACGGTACTCAGACGATGAAGAGGAGACGAGTGAGGAAGAAATGGGTACGTTGGCATCGTCATTTCCTCTGTGGTTTGAAAGGACATTACACTCCAGAATCAAACTTTGTTAGATGTTTTCAGATCTCAAAAGTGGTCTTCTCTTGGGACAAGTTCCAGGCCATCTGTTTTGTTGATTCAGGTTTATGCCGTAATCCAAAATTAATTGAAAAGGTCCTGATTTGTGGCGCTTATCAGTTCCATTTCATTTGGAGTTGAGGCCTTCAGTACACTGGTTAGACACAGCCAATTGTGTCGGATGTGGATCCATCTTTTGATTTTAATGTCTGAGAACTTCTGTGTTGATTTTGTAATTGTCCTTTTGAAAAGGTATGTGATGTGGCTCTCTTTCTGTGTTGACCTGTGTAACTAGTGTCGGAGGGCTCCAGCGAGTTCAGCGATAGCGACCTGGACTGTAGCCGACGCCGATCCCGCCGGAGTCAGACGACGAAGCAGGTCAACTACTGCGAGTCGTCCGGAGACTCTGACGGCTCCAAGGCCAACACAAACCGTGACAAAGTCAAACCGTGGCGGCGCCTCGCCAGTTCTGACAGCGAAGGTCAGGCAGACATTTTTTTTCTAAACGCGCGCTCTTTGCCTCACCGACCCCGCTATTAGCATAGGTTCTCTCTAGGATGTGTGTAAACTGTAGTTGGTTGGCTAATTAATTTGTTTATTTAACGTGTCCTCACTTGCCGTCACTTTAACTGATATTAACAATAATATGGTTTTATCTAACGTCCATTGTTTCCATGTACCTGGTTCTTTCAGCAAGCTCCTCCAGAGGCTCAGATGACAGCGAGAGGGAGAGGACTAGGTTAAAGAGGAGGGCCGACTCGTCCGAAAAAGAGTCCCAGCAGCACCGCAGACGACTTTCGCTGAAACGGCGGCGAGCCTCTGAGGAGGACGATGACGACCACGATTCCGATGAATCATCGGAGGGAGAACGTCCTGTCCGCAAGCGTGTGAACCGCATCGACTCGGACGACTCTGACAAGGAGGAGGAGAAGGAGACGAAAGAAACCAGGGAAGAGGAGGAAGGGGGAGTGCTGGGGAAGGGAGCCAGCCCGTTGGACTACGGCCTGGTGGAGCTGCATCCCCCCACCAACGGACAGAGTCCCATCAAGGCCCTAGACGGCCTGGCTCACATTGGGCCCCAAAAACCTGGGGCCACAGCTGTCGCCATAGCGCCCAATGGACTGGAGTTGGCACCACAGGATGATGATGAGGATGACCTGCTGGGGGTCACAGACCTGGTGGACTTTGTCTGCAACAGTGATATGTTGTAAAAACCCAAGTTGTACGTTTGTTCTTTTCTGTAGTATTTTTTAAAATGTTTGTCCTGTCCTTATTATAAAACTGTTTTATTCATCCTCCTTGTCCCCCCCATTAGTATGACCCCATCCACCCGTATGAACTGGACGTCTTACGGGGGGAAAGTTTATTGTCTTCACACCTTTCGCAGTGTGATTGTAGAGTCATTGAGAGCACTAACTCCGAAGGTTGTTAAGTGGCACGTTACTTTGCATTGTCTTATCCTCTGTACTCGGTCACTGATGGACATGTGGGTCAGATACTTGACCGTAAATGACACACAAATCAACCTACCTGTTTCTCCAGCCAACTTCCAGGGTTGTCTACTCAGGGGTCCATCCACTACCCCCACATACAAAGAGTCCATCTCCCAAATTCTTGGTTGTGTTCATTAGGCCCCAAACGGCAGAAAACCGACAGACCGAGAAGGACTACCTTGCCTTGTCCATTTAAGAAACGCTGATTTTCTGTTGTATGACCTAATGAACATGACCCATGACTTCCTGTTCTGAGAGGCACCTCTCAGTATTCCTGCCTGGCAAAGAGGACATTTTATTGTATGACATTAATTGTTTGTTGGTAGGATGTAGATGTGTATTGTTGTTCAACATTTGTATGAGAATAGATGTCAGGGGTCAAACTGCATTCCATTTACGACTTAAATTAACATAGTTTTGTGGATCAACTGCTGGAAACCAATCGTTGTTTTTATCCCCCTGCTCTTTACCCCAAACTTTAAATATGAATGTCTTTCACTTTTTTGATATTTGAATTCCACATTTTAATCCTCTTACATCGATCAAACTATTTATTATTTGTTTTGATGTGTTCAATTCTATTAGTCATTTGTTTGATAAGCTAAACCATTACACAGGTTTCCAACTTTCTTTTATAGACCATTTAAAACAAGCACTGGATGAAAAAGCATGAGCATAACAGTTTAAGTCATAATTCCCATAGGAAAACATGACACAGAACCATCGTCATCATCATGCTAGAAACAGCTTTTTTTAACTGACAGACTGGGAGACCAGACCCACAACCGATCCCATACTTTCTAGAAAATACAATCTCCAAAAGAGTGTTTCTCATGGATTTGGTTAATTGTTTTTACCCAAAGTATTGAAATGTTGTACTGCAGCCTATATCCTGTTTTTATTTTTATCAAATGTTCCCATCAAGTGGTATTTTTAACCATTTTTAATTATTGTTACAAACACTATTAAGGCAGCTAGCTCCTCAGTGCATCACGCCAAATTACAGGTGTCATTTAATCAACATTAAAATGTGTTAACTACCACCACATTGACAAGACTTTCCTTTAAATGGAGGTTTGAGTGTATTTAATGTCACCAACTAGAGTAGACCAACCCTGATCGTCTCACCTCTGTGTGCATATGTTTCTAAAAACCCTAGTTTAGTTTTTGTGTACGTATAAATATAATTTGTGTGCTGCCAACACTATCAATGGATTAAATGCCCATGTTTTAGACTTTTTTTATATGCTAATATTCAAAGGGATTTGTTATGTACAGAATTTTCTGCCAACTTTCTCTGTTCCTCTCAATAACCATGTCAGCATTTTAACCATTATTTTACGTACGTTGTGTTTTTATAATGTATATCAAATCATCCACTTATTGTTTTCCTCCTTAGCAAACCAAGTGGCATACTGTTTCCTATGTACCTTCTTGTCGATACTGTATGTAGGTTCAAAACCTTGAAGTAAAGGTACTTACTGAGTATACACCTAACTACCTGTCGTTGTTCATCGACTATTTTTTTATATATTTTTTTAAATGTCCCCTGGTCTTTTCGGAACCCTCTGCCACCACCAGTGTTGATTGTAGAGAACACTACCCTCGCTCTAGTCTTCCCTCTACATCTTACTGCATCAACTGGAGACTAAATAAACGTCTTCGATCTCAAAAAGCCTATCCTTTGTCTGTTCTCAAATATGAGCTCATTTTGGTTTTAGGGTTCCATTTTGAGGTCCGGTTAAATCACTGCCTTTCTGGGCCTATGTTCAAGCAGTTTCTCAGAGTAGGACTGCTGTCCATATTATTCATAATGATCTAAAATGCAACTGATCCTATATCGGCACTCCTACTCTGAGACTGAATACAGGCTCTGGCCTTGAATCAAAAGAAGATTATGGATAAACGGCAGGCTGGATAAATCTTTGTTAGGGAATGAAATACCAGAATGCAACTTGTTTGGGGAAATGGTTCAGACCATAAATTGACCTCTAATGTTAGTGTGTATATCTAGTTTTTGCTGTAATGTATATTTAGAGGCATTTTCTTTTATCATGGAAATAAATATATTTGGCAATTATTTATGATTGCATCTGTTTATAATAGTTTTCCTTGTAGAGGGGTTGTGATATTGGCACCACTGTTTTGTAATGAATTCATTGGATATCTGGCATGTTTGTTGGATGTTATTTTGTTATGTGCAGATGCGTTGGCCACCTTAAGGATTTACAAGGTTCAATAGTCACAGACCTCTAAACTCTTTTGCTCAGCAGTGTTCCTTGTGTCTTGCTACTGAACAAGAGAGCATGAACCAACCACTGGAGGCACGGACGACACCTGGCAGGACTGATGAGTTGTGTTCAGTAAGCATAAAATGGTAGAAAACAGAGTGAAATGGGGAGGTGCTAACTGAACTTGTCCAATATGAAGCCCTTGTTTTAATTTTCAGTTGTGCCCCAATGAACATGACCCTGGACACAAAGGTGGCCATTGTCAGAATCATGGGAAAAGTTCAAGATAAATGCGCTCTAATTAAGAAATTAAGCCTGCTTGTAAATTTGTCTTTTGTAAATAAGTGTTGGCATGTGTTCATCACCAATGGTAAACTTCTTATTAGTCTTGGTTAATCACACAATGTTTTTAATACTTCCGTGTGAAGGAAGATTTCCGAGGCTAATTAAAAATAATTTCTGAGCTGTCTGCAATGCACTCCACTAACATGATAATATTGACTTGAGTTACCGCACCATTAGTTGGACTGCCCCAAAGCGTCTACTGGCAGTTGCATTGTGGGAATCATATGCAAATGACTAGGGTTAGTTTACCATCGTTTTGGGATGAAAAAAATTTCTGATTTCTGATGTCATGTTTTCAAGAGATTACGTTTATCACCTGTATTTCATGAGTATGACATGGTGGACCTACTTCATTTTAAATGACAAATCTGTTGGAGCAAATGATCATATAAAGGTACACTAGTTGGGAGGGGCAGTCTGACACACAGGCAGTCCTCTGCCAGGGGGAAGTTGGTGCCAATGATTCAAAAGTGTTTATTCCTTATTATTGTTTATTACAGGTAGAATTGGAAGACTGGGGAGACAACTATACTGTAGGTGTGGTATATCAACATTAGCGTGTAGATTAGTTTTCTATGTTTTGTCTGTTACTCTTCAATACCTTTTTGTTAACTTTACTCTATTTTCTTTCATATTAATACGATCTGTACATTTGTCATAATAAAAAGTTTTTTAAACAAGGAATGGTAGGCCGACTTGTTTTCTGTCTCTTGAAAAGGGAGAGGACAGCATGATGGTGTGAAATATTGATACAATCAGCTTTCTGACTAATGCAGGCATGTCCACTTGAGAACCGTGCTTCTACACCTGCATTGCTTGCTGTTTGGGGTTTTAGGCTGGGTTTCTGTACAGGACTTTGAGATATCAGCTGATGTAAGAAGGGTTTTATAATACATTTGATCTGATTTGAGAACATCTGGAGAAAGTGTTGAGGGGGCATGTTTCCTTAAAGATGCATTAATTAAAGTTTAGTTGCTATTTCTCCAGAAATGTTGACTTGTGTGGTTGATGTATGGTTTATTTACACGTCTTAACTCATGAAAACAATATTTTAGGTAGTTTTTTTGTTGCTAATCGGTGTGCCTCTTTCTGTCAAATTAGGTCATTTCTGGAAAATACTTGTCTATTTTAGGTGGATTTTTGGCTCAAGTGCACCCCTAGTTGTTATTAAAGTTCCGTATGGTTTATTTGCGAGTTTGTTTTGCATGGTCGGGTGCCCCGGGTAGATTGGAGAGGTCTTTTACGTACCAATGGAATGGTCTACACACACTCCGCAAACCCGGAGCACTGGGCCTTTTCAAACGAACTAGCCCACTGTATAAACAACCAAATTACAGCGCTCATAGGATAAATCGGCTGCCCCGCCCAAATCTTAATTAGACTACGCTCCGCCAACTACAGAAACTGGTGTGGAAAGCAGTTCGTTTGGAGTTAAACAACCATCGGAAAGGGGTCTGAAAAGACTTTCAGAACACAGCAAGGCAATTAAAGGAGCGCAGTGTCATTCTCGTAATCGAATTGTCCAGGTAACCTCAAAATTCTCCGGACATCATACATCTTTGTTTATAAATCTGCAGATAGGTGGAAACTATTCGATCAACATGTTTAATTCAGTCCATGCGGGTTGGGAGGACAGGGAAGCCACGATGGTGAATCTGAAAAACGTATCTCCTCCAAGTGAAGGAATACGGTACAATCAAGGTGAAATCACCGCTGTTTGGAATGGCGAAGGGCTTGGACCAGGAACTCTGTACATTGCAGAAACGTGAGTGTTTCCAGATTATTCATAAATAAACTGCGCGATTTGATTGAAATCGACTATTATGTGTTTGACAAAGGCCTTTCCTCATATTGGCTACATAAAGTGCGTAAAATGTATTGTATTGTCTAATCTCTCCCCAGATGTGTATCATGGTTCGATGGGTCTGGAATGGGGTTTAATTTGAAATACCCGTCAATCAGTCTCCATGCAATCTCACGCGATTTTACCGCGTACCCAGGAGAGCACCTGTACGTCATGGTCAACACCAATCTCAACGGTGAGGTTTCTCCAAAGATACTTTGTCTTTCTCTCAATTCCAGTGTATTCAGAATAGTCTCACTTTCCGAAGTGCAATGAGGCCATGCCAGTTTGAAGCGAGCGGCATGTTATGAGAAGTTGAGCCTGTACATAGACCTTATTATTGTATACAATTATGCTCGAAAACGTTGCGGTTTTTCACAGTCGGGTGCATGCAAATACAGACTGTATTGCCTACATTTTCTACACACACGTAAGGGTGTATTCATTTATTCTTATTTCGTTTCAAAACGTTTTGCAACAAACCCTTAAGTTCACATCCGTTTACAAAGCGTTTTACTTTTGGAGTAAAGACAAATTCAGGAAGGGTACTCAGTTTCTTTCTCTTTGGTTCCTAAAGTTAAGATAACCAGTTTCCATTGCACACGATTTTGCAACAGCCAAAACGTTTCGCAACTTAATTTGACTAATGCTTTTTCATAAAAGCAACTCTCAAAACATCCCAAATGACATACAAAAGCATTTATTGTTCACCATAATAACATCTGAGTCACACTGGCATGCCTCCTGTCCTGCCTGGTCTCAGACTAGATGTAGCATAGTAAACGTGAACCCGGGATACCTACATTAGTTTGGTATGGTTACATAAGACAGATTGGTTACTTAATGCAGATGTAACAGATGTGAAACGGCTAGCTTAGTTAGCGGTGGTGCGTGCTAAATAGCGTTTCAATCGGTGACGTCACTTGCTCTGAGAAGTAGTAGTTCCACTTGCTCTGCAAGGGCTGCGGCTTTTGTGGAGCAATGGGTAACGATGCTTCGTGGGTGTCAGTTGTTGATGTGTGCAGAGGGTCCCTGGTTCGCGCCCGGGTATGGGCGAGGGGACGGTCTAAAGTTATACTGTTACACAGAAACAAAATTAGGGTGGATGGATACGTTTAGCAAATTCTTAACATATCATATGAAATGGGTGATGGACATCCACACATTTAATACATACCATATGAAATGTGTCACACTAAATGGAATCCCTTGGATTTCCGTCAAGAATAATAGAAAATACTCTTGAGCCCAGGTTGTCCTGTCAGGAACAGCCACCATTCATCCCACACATACTCACCCGCTGCTGAATGGCCTGTTTTAACCCCCTAGAGAGGCTCATTGTCATATTGCGGATGGGCGAGCTGCCAGTCACGGTTGCTCGGACATCCGATGCTCTTGGGAGCTTATTTACATCGGAGTTGCTGCTGAGACTAAACAATAAGCAGTGTTTTTGCTTCATGTCTCAGGTCATGCCAAGGTCATAAGACTTCATTTGCTCACTTATGCCAATTTGTTGTGCCAAATGTTGCATTGTTGAAGGAACCTGCAAGTAAGCATTCTATTGGACTGTGTATACCATGTGTATCCTGTACATACGACTAATAAAATGTGGAACTTTAAATTAAACTTAATTTTATTAATGCCAGTTAACTCTGATTGTAGTGCTCTTAGATTCATAATCCGCTTGGCCACCTTAACACTTGTTTGGTAGGGAAAATGGTTTTAAATGTAAGTAAAATATTGTTCCATTTGCATGTTGGACACTTGGTTGTATAGGTAGTGTAAGATCAAAATGAAAGACATTTTCTTTGCGTTGCGCTTTGTGGAGCACATGACTTGTTTAGGACTCAAAGTTTAGGACTTGGGATTTGCCTTGGGACTTGTAAAACAATGACTTGGTCCCACCTCTGTAATTTACTACTGAAAGAATAAGCTATAAGCAGTCACCCACAACTGTGCGGTCTACGCATGACTCCAGCACCACCAAGTTTACTGATTGTGGTAGGCCTGATCACTGGCGATGAGACCGCCTACAGGGAGGAGGTTAGTGACCTGACCGTATGGTGCCAGGACATCAAGCTCTCGATCAACATCAGTGAGACCAAGGAGCTGATCGTGGACTACAGAAAACGGGGGCAGCACGTCCACATCGACAGGGCTGCAGGGGAAGTTGGTTTAGAGCTTCAAGTCCCTCAGTATCCAAATCACTAAGGACTCGCATGCGATGACACACACCCCCCCAAGTTTGAAGTTGAAAAGATTTGGCAAGGACTCTCAAATCCTCAAACTACAACTGCACCATTGAGTGCAATCTTGACTGGCTGCATCACTGCTTGGTATGGCAACAGCACCATCCTCAATCGCATGGTGCTACAGAGGGTGGTGCGGACAGCCCAGTACATCACCGGGGCCAAGCTCCCTGCCATCCAGGACCTCTATCAGGCAGTGTGACAGGAAGGTCAGAAAAAATGTTACACTCCAGCCACCCAAACCACAGACTTTTCTCTGCTTCCGCACAGCAAGCAGTATTGGTGCATCAAGTCTGACACAAACCGCTTCTATCCCCAAGCCATAAAACTGCTAAAAACAGTCAGTGTAGCCATTCTCTGAGTTGACCCTTGTATTTTATTTTTACACTGTCTATGCACACTTGTAGAACTCTACACACTCACTCAACACACAACACGCACACACATTTATACTGACTACGCAAACACACTGGCATAAATTAAGATTTTACATTGCTGCTACTCTTTCAAATATCCTGATGTCTAGTCACCTTACCCATGTACATACATTTGGTCATGTAGTGTATATGGACACCTGCTCTTTAAACATCTCATTCCAAAATCATGGGCATTAATATGGAGTTGGTCCCCCCCCCCTTGCTGCTATAACAGCCTCTCCTCTTCTTGGCAGGCTTTCCACTAGATGTTTGAACATTGCTGCAGGGACTTGCTTCCATTCAGCCACGAGCATTAGTGAGGTCGAGCACGGATGTTGGGCGATTAGGCCTGGCTCACAGTTGGCATTCCAATTCATCCCAAAGGTTTTCGATGGGGTTGAGGTCAGGGCTTTGTGCAAGTCAAGTTTTTCCACACCGTTTTCAACAAACCATTTCTGTCAAATCAAATCAAATCAAAGAGATGTATGGACATCTCTTTGTGCACAGGGGCATTGTCATGCTGAAACAGGAAAGGGCCTTCCACAAAGTCAGAAGCACAGAATTGTCTAGAATGTCATTGTATGCTATAGTGTTAAGATTTCCCTTCAATGGAATTAAGGGACCTAGCCTGAACCATATAAAAACAGCCTCTCAACTAAACTTTAGTTGGCACTGTACGTTCTGCTGGCATCCGCTAAACCCAGATTCGTCCGTTGGACTGCCAGATGGTAAAGCGTAATTCATCACGCTAGAGAACACATTTCCACTGCTCTGTGTGGGAGAATACGCTCACAAGTAGCCCTAGTTGTATATGCAGGTGTGCCATAATGTGAGTGTCATGAGATTGCAACTGAGCTCTGTTCCACTTCTGACTCTATAGCTGCTTTTATACTGGCAGCCCAATTCTGATCTTTTCCCCAATTTTTAGTAGCAAAAGATCTCTCTGATTTGATTGGTCAAGAGACAAATTAAGTGATAAAAATCTGAACTGGGCTCCCTGTGTAAATGTAGACTAACAATTCTCCCCCCCAGGTAACTGTGAGAAGTGTGCGGAGGAAGAGGATAATGAGAGTACTGATGATGACTGCGACGCTGATTCCATAAGTCCTGTTACAGAGATCCGTTTTGTGCCCAGTGATAAGGCTACCTGTAAGTGGGTACTGTGGAATACCATTCATGCATACTTCACCGTATAGTGAGCTATATCAGCACATATTTGGACTCGTAATAGATATTCTTCAGGCCTGAGCTAAATTTGAAAAATGAACCTCAAAGGAATGTTACTTAGATCGGACCAAACTGATGGTCCCTTTTACAGCTGTAAATCTATGGTTTGGGGAAAGGGTTGGTTTGGACAACTTTCCAAAATACTTTGAGTTGATTTTCCACCCTCCAGTGGAGCCCATGTTCTCAGCCATCTCTGAATGCCAGGCCCTGCACCCAGACCCTGAAGACTCTGACTCTGACTTTGAGGGAGATGAGTACGACGTTGAAGAAGCTGGTGAGTCAGCCTGACCATGTTCAGTATTCATTAGGGCACACAACAGAATGTTTTGCACCGGAAACAATTGAACCTTTCCCATTGGACAAGTCAAGGTAATCCCTCCCTGCTTTAGTCTTCTTGCTGTCTTGGCGACTAATGAACACAACCCATCTTTCTTGCCGACAAATTAACTTATTTCTTGACTTCTAGACTTGATGTTTCATGCCCAAATGTCCTCAGTGCACCTCCTCGACAACTGTTCTGCGATCAGTATTCATTTCTCATTCCGGTTGTTGGACTGTCAGTGCTAAAAGAATAATTAAAGTTGGCTAACTTTCAAAGTATATCTGCTGTATGATACCATGCCTGAACGCATAAAGTAATTGTACCCCCCCAAAAAATAGTTTTTTTCTTTAACAAAATAACTTTAATTTGAAAACCACAACTTTACAGCCCCACAATACTTTAATTGGGGCTCCCAATGTCAACTATGTGGGCATTTGACTAACCTTTCAGTCTCCTGTCTCCCCACCCACAGAACAGGGTCAGATAGACCTGCCCACATTTTACAACTTTGAGGAGGGTATGTCCCAGCTCACCCTGGAGGGCCAGGCCACCCTGGAAAGACTGGAGGGGATGCTGGCCGACTCTGCATCCCAGAAACACCACTGCATGGCCGGGGTAAGGCCCGAGGACACCCCAACGGGATGCTGCAATGGTATGAGCTTGAAATGCATTGGAATGGGGTCTGCATTGCTTTGTATATGTACATGGATCGTGTTCATTAGGGCATGCAATGGAAAAAGGAAATGAGTCCAAGTTGTCCCTCAACATTTCAGTCTTTCTGTTTGGTGCCAAATGAACACCCTTGATTTGGGTAACAGTAGGTTCTAGGGGGTGGACATTTTGTCGTAGGACTGGAGCAAAGCAACATGCTCTGAAGATGCATGAAACATCAGACACACATCAGCATTAGATTATTGAAGGGAATTAATTTGCCATCCTGAACCTCCTGCCAGCGTTTTAGTTAAACAGTACTAAGCACCCCATCAGTAGGCTAGCCTCGAATTCCAAACTGAATAACGCTACATTTCACTATTGTTTGAAGTAGCCCTTATGTTACTGAATGTATTAATTTCGTTATCAACAAATGCTGCAAAAAGTACAGATTTGAAAATGCACAAAATTAACAGTAATATTTGGATTGTCTAGTCAGCTGGACAGTTGTCCTCAACTTTTGATCTATTAATTTCCTAATCTCCAGATGGTTCACTTTCAATTTCTACCATGGTTATGCATATGCTTTTCATATTTCTACTGTAAGAAACATTTTAATTGTCCATGATTTTGGCCAATTCTCATGTGTTAAGGGTTGAGAAACGCAGCATAATTCAGCTGTTTAAGGCTTGTTCAGCAGTCCAGTAAAAAGAAAATATAAGCTAAAGCACTAGCACACAAGTACAACTAATGTACAGTGCATTCGGAAAGTATTCAGACCCCTTGATCTTTCACATTTTGTTACAGCCTTATTTTAAAACTGATTCAATTGTTCCCCCAATCTATACACACTACCCCATAATGACAGCAACAAGTTTGACATTTTTGCACATTTAATCAAAAACATCACATTTACATAAGTATTCAGACCGTTTACTCAGTACTTTGTTGAAGCGCCTTTGGCAGAGATTACAGCCTCGAGTCTTCTTGGGTATGACTCTACAAGCTTGGCACACAAGCTCTGTCAAGTTGGATGGAGAGCGTCGCTGCACAGCTATTTTCAGGTCTCTCCCTCCAGAAATGCTAGATCGGGTTTAAGTCCGGGCTATGGCTGGGCCACTCAAGGACATTCAGAGACTTGTCCTGAAGCCACTCCTGCGTTGTTTTGGCTATGTGCTTAGGGTCATTGTCCTGTTGAAGGTGAACCTTCGCCCCAGTCTGATGTCCTGAGTGCTCTGGAGCAAGTTTATCAAGGATCTCTCTGTACTTTGCGCCATTCATCTTTCCCTTGATCCTGACTAGTCTCCCAGTCCCTGCCCCTGAAAAACATCCCCCACTGCATGATGCTGCCACCACCTTGTTTCACCATAGGGATGGTGCCAGGTTTCCTCCAGATGTGGCGCTTGGCATTCAAGCCAAAGAGTTCAATCTTTGTTTCATCAGACCAGAGAACATTGTTTATCATGGTCTGAGAGTCCTTTAGTAGGTGCCTTTTGGCAAACTCCAAGAGGGCTGTCATGTGCCTTTTAACTGAAGAGTGGCTTCTGTCTGGCCACTACCATAAAGGCCTGATTAGTGGAATGCTGCAGAGATGGTTGTCCTTCTAGAAGGTTCTTCCATCTCCACAGAGGAACTCTGGAGCTCTGTTAGTGACCATCAGATTCTTGGTCACCTCCCTGACCAAGGGCCTTCTCCCCCGATTGCTCAGTTTGTCCAGGAGACCAGCTCTAGGAAGAGTCTTGGTGGTTCCAAACTTCTTCCATTTAAGAATGATGGATGCCACTGTGTTCTTGAGGACCTTCAATTCTGCAGCAATTTCTTTTTTTGGTATCCTTCCCCAGATCTGTGGGTTGACACAATCCTGTCACGGAGCTCTAGGGATAACTCCTTCAAACTCATGGCTTCCTCTGCCATGCACTGTGTCGTGGTAATTTCCTGTATTACTAAATGAGGAGAGTTTACAAACCACACACAAGTCAGAGTTATATTTTAATCTTCATTAATTATGAGCTTCACCATAGCCCTTTGACTCTCAGATAAATTCAGTGTCTATAAATTAATTCTGAGAGTCTTTACAAAATAATTCTAGTATCTTTTATAGCCAATATACACCCCTCAACTCGCATGACGAACCACAGATCTCAAACTTCACAAAGGGCCCTTTACTTGAGTATCCCATAGCCAGATAGCATTAGCTATAAATTTTCATTCAGTTTGGTCTCTAAAATGAGATTCTAATCTCGTTCCTGGTACTTC
The DNA here is from genome assembly GCF_018296145.1 of Oncorhynchus tshawytscha. Lineage (NCBI taxonomy): Eukaryota > Metazoa > Chordata > Actinopteri > Salmoniformes > Salmonidae > Oncorhynchus > Oncorhynchus tshawytscha. The sequence goes on from NC_056458.1 coordinate 32,203,647, forward strand.
ATAGTACCAAAACATTACCTCACTATCTGGAATGCTCTTTAGGCTTTATTGGCAAAAGACATCGTAAATCTCAGAGGCCCATCCTCAGAGGCCCACACTGAACACAATCGTCGACAGATTCTATTCTGTCGACTAAAACAACCATTCTAATGCAATACAAAGATTATATAATCTTTCAAGCACTATCATAATCTCGCAATTTTCCACGTCAACTGTGGGACCTAATGTAGACAGGTGTGCCTTTTCAAATCATGTCCAATCAATTGAATTTACCACAGGTGGACTCCAATCAAGTTGTAGAAACATCTCAAGAATGATCTATGGAAACAGGATGCACCTGAGCTCAATTTGAATTCTTATAGCAAAGGGTCTGAATACTTATGGAAATGTTTTACTTCTAAACCTGTTTTCGCTTTGGCATTATGGGGTATTGTATGTACAGTTGAAGTCGTAAGTTTACATACACCTTAGCCAAATGCATTTAAACTAAGTTCACAATTCCTGACATTTAATTCTAGTAAAAATTCCCTGTCTTAAGTCTGTTAGGAATACTACTTATTTTAAGAATGTGAAATGTCAGAATAATAGCAGGGAATTATTTTAGCTTTTATTTCTTTCATCACATTCTCAGTGGGTCAGAAGTTTACATACACTCAATTAGTATTTGGTTTAAATTGTTTAACTTGGGTCAAACATTTCAGGTAGCCTTCCACAAGCTTCCCACAATAAGTTGGGTGAATTTTGACCCATTCCTCCTGACAGAGCTGGTGTAACGGAGTCAGATTTGTAGGCATCCTCGCTCGCACACGCTTTTTCAGTTCTGCCCACAAATTTTCAAAAGGATTGAGGTCAGGACTTTAATGGCCGCTCCAATACCTTGACTTTTATCCTTAAGACACTTTGCCACAACTTTGGAAGTATGCTTGGGGTTATTGTCCATTTGGAAGACCCAATTGCAAGACACAATTGCGACCAAGTTTAACTTCCTGACTGATGTGAAGCTGAACTGAAGCTCATAGGCACGAAGAACAGTAGCTTTGACCACTTCATAATTAAAACTGTCCTCCAGAGGTAGCGCTGACACAACTTCTTGGGCTTTACCAGTTAATTTACACTGAAGTAATAGGCACCATACCTCTTCAGGCCATTTCAATGCTACGGCTATACGTTCAAAAACACAAAAATAGGAGTCAACCTCTGCTTTGGTACCTTTGTTCAATGTGCCTACTAATGTCTCAAGTGTTGGAAACTCCAGCTGGTGAGGACGACTCGCTAACAGTCACAGCAGGAACGAAGGCTAGCCTTGCTGTCTCTGCCTCCAGTTCCATCTGGCGCTTTTTTAACTCCATCTGCCGCCGTTCTTTTTCTGCCTCAATTTTACACATCTCCAACTGGAGGTGGAAGAGAGCCCAAATTAGGCGGGAGACTCTCCAGTTGGAACTGCATTGACCCTCCTGGCATCACCAGTTGACTGTGGGGAGAGTGGATCAAAACGGGGCAATGTGGCTGGAGCTTTAGCCTCGCCCTCATTCTCAGACACCAACGGGTTTAGAGGAGCAGCAACATCCCCTACAGGGGTAGTAGGCTCAGGCAGCGGTAACACAAGCACCTGCTCTTCCAACAAAACATTCAACACTAGTTTAACCTCCCTTTAACTAAACTCTGCGGAATCGATATCGAATGGTCAGCCAATGTCATTAAATCAACTCTATGACATTTATCAAAAACCTCCCACGAAGGGTTATCCAAAAAGGATTTCAAATCAAATGTAGCCATCTTTAAATACTACACACGAGCCAACAAATAGCAAACACTAATGCTACATCAGCTATGACGTTCAACACTGAACTATACCACTATCCCAAGTGGCAGGGATGTCAGTAAAGACATATCCCGGACGAACCCCCACTTATGTTACGTATCCCTTTTGGCCCGACAGTCTAGGGGGGGGATGGTAAACGAGACCCGTAACATGACTCATGCAAATTATAATAGTGAAAGTAAGAGTGAGAATGAAATCTCCACAGACAACTAAATTACCGTCAAACACTCATGGTTTATTTGAAAACACACGGTAATGGGGGGAGCAGGAAAAGGGGCTGAGCTGGACAAAAGAAATTAGTATCCAAAAACACCCCAAAGCTAGACTAGCCTACTTCACCAACAGCTAACTAACTAACCAAAAATAGTGGGTGGTCCGCCCAGTTCTAACTAGTGTTTTTATACAAAGTATTCCTACGGGTAATGTATGCCCATGGGCGACTTATCTTGGTACCCCCTTTTCCCACCGTAAAACAAACACCATAACAAAACCAATACTCACAGGTGGGGACAAAGTGACATGTAGTTGCAAAAACCAAACAAGATCTACAGACTGATGACATTGACAGAGAGATTGAGCTCTAGAGCAAACAGGGGTTTTTAAACCAAGGGAATGTGATAGGGTAATGGAAACAGGAGGTGTGTCTTCTGATTAGCAACTGATTGGGGAATGATGAATGCCACCTGTGAGGAGGGGAGAATGAGAGAAAAGAGATACACACAGAATACCTGTATCCCTAACACTTGATGTTGCTTCAATATATCCATATAATTTCCCATCCTCACAATGCCATCTATTTTGTGAAGTGCACCACACCCTCCTGCAGCAAAGCAGCCCCACAACATGATGCTGCGACCCCCGTGCTTCACGGTTGGGATGGTGTCTTTGGCTTGAAAGCCCCCCCCTTTTTAACAATGGTCATTATGGCCAAACGGTTCTATTTTTGTTTCATCAGACTAGAGGACTTTTCTCCAAAAAGTACGATCATTGTCCCAATGTGCAGTTGCAAACCGTAGTCTGGCTTTTTTATGGTGGTTTTGGAGCAGTGGCTTCTTCATTGCTGAGCGGCCTATCAGGTTATGTCGATTTATAGGACTCGTTTTACTGTGGATATAGATACGTTTGTACCTGTTTCCTCCAGCATCTTCACAAGGTCCTTTGCTGTTGTTCTGGGATTGATTTGCACTTTTCGCACCAAAGTACGTTCATTTCTAGGAGACAGAACGCATCTCCTTCCTGAGGGGTATGACTGCTGCGTGGTCCCATGGTGTTTATTTGCATACTATTGTTTGTACAGATGAACGTGATACCTTCAGGCATTTGGAAATCGCTCCCAAGGATGAACCAGACTTGTGGAGGTCTAATTTATTTTCTGAGGTCTTGGCTGATTTTCTTTGGCTTTTCCTATGATGTCAAGCAAAGAAGCACTGAGTTTGAAGGTAGGCCTTGAAATACATCCACAGGTACACCTCCAATTGACTCAAATGATGTCAATTAGCCTATCAGAAAAAGCCATGACATAAAGCCATGACATAATTTTCTGGAATATTGCAAGCTGCTTAAAGGGACAGTCTACTTAGTGTTTGTAAACATCTGACCTGCTGGAATTGTGGTACAGTGAAATAATCTCTGTAAACAACTGTTGGAAAAATGACTTGTCATGTACATGTCCTAACCGACTTGCCAAAACTATGGTTTGTTAACAATAAATTTGTGGAGTGGTTGAAACACTTAGGTTGAAGTCAAAACTAGTTTGTGAACTTCTGAATTCACCTGTAGAATGAAGATTTAAAAAATCTATTTTAGATTAAGGCTGTAACGTAACAAAACGTGGAAAAAGTCAAGGGGTCTGAATACTGTCTGACTGTATGATGCTAGAAGGAAATGCATAGTCTTGTTTTCATTTGAACTCTCACTGGATTATTACCGCCCCAAATCCTTTTAGGTCAAGGGACTGTCGTGTCTTTGGCTATGCAGGATTAAGTGATATGACATGCTATTCTATAAAATCCTTTCTCTGTAAATAATATTTCCTGATTTTAGCTAATCATTTAAAAGTAATTAACTAAAGTCGGGGCACCACGAAAGAGTGTTTATAGAGCTGTTATCTTCCGAATAAACTCTTAAAGACCGAGTAATATTTTACATCAATAGCAGTCAATATTAATTGTCACCTTATTTCAGTCTCATCTGAAAGTTGTAAAATCTTGGTTATCTTCACGAACCCTGGCTAACAAGTTGAATCAGCAATATAAAATTGGGTTTAATTATGTATTTACTAAATACCTAACTAATCACACAGAATTACATATACACAGAATGCAAATGATGTCATACGGAAAACGTCCCTGGTGGACGGAGCCGACAATATCTGGTTACACAAAGGAAAGGGGCTTGGGTTTGAGTGAAAGAGCAGGAAGACTGAGGAACAAAGGGAGAAGCCATGCTATTGTAAATACAGTATCTTATACATTCTAAATTACCACCCATTTGGAAAAAGAAAATGCAATAAATATTTACTCTGAGGTGTGCTTCGGTAGGTTGGTCGTAGATGCTGGCGGTGTTGGCTAACAGATCTTCCTGTCCTCGGAAGAATGTCTCTGGTGGTAAATTGGCTATGTTGAAGTATCGTCGTTGTGTTAGACTAGATACGTCGTCCGTCCTTTACTAGCCCACGTTTACAGCTGCTGTAACGGCCAGGATGTCTCACTTTAGTGAATAAGAGTTCAAAGTTCATACCATTCACAACCAAAGCTCATGCTGAGGTTGGCTTAGTTCTGTAGTTGACATGTTAGTCCTTTTTAATGTATGGACCGTCATCCTATCGTCCTTGGAACAAATTTATTCGCCCTTTTAACGCAGAGGCTGCAGGCCTCGCGTACTTGGAACAGGTGGTTACATTTTCATCAAGGGCTTATATAGTGGAGGGAGAGGAGCGTTTCATAGTTTATAACCAATGTCTATTCACAGGGGTAGGCCACTGATTGAGCAGAGCTCTAAGCTTATGAAAACCCAATTCTCTCATTTGGAAGCTAAAATTACATTTCTTCTTTTCACATAGTTTCATATTTAAACATTTAAATTGCACAACACTTCCATGTGAATCTGATAACTAGAATTTGTAGATTTTCCCAGAGTTTGTCGTCATGTCTCAGATGACAACCGAATGAATATGATATCAGTTTTTCAACTGGTTGGATTACTGAAATATGGTTCCTTTCCCCCCACTTGTTTGATGTTCCTCATGCTCTCTGTTTCACAAAGGCTATTCAAGAGTCCTTCAGTAGAGTCAAGAGAGAGAGAGGGAAGGGAGAAAGGTATTTATGGGGGGGGGGTCATAAACCTTACCCACAGGCTAACGTCATGACAGGACATATAAAGTGTTTTCTTTTTTTGGGGGGGGCTTATTTATTAGGGCACGCAGCAGAAGCTCTTTAAAATGTTTTGCAATGGAAAATGGAAATTAGTGTTTAAGTCCAAGTAGTCTCTCCTTGTTCCAGTCAGTTTTCTGTTTGGTGAATACTACCCACGGGTCTGCTTTAGGAGATAAAGATCAGATTGAGTGGCACACCTCCAGCAGATGGCCCAAGTGAAGCAAACAAGCAGACTTCCGACAGTGACCACCTTTTGTGGTGACGATACTACAACGTCACCCTACTCCCCTTCACCACGTTAGACATGTTGACACCTAAGTCAAACTTTATTGGTCACGTACACATATTTAGCAGATGTTATTGTGGGTGTAGCAAAATGCTTGTTCCTAGCTCTAACAATGCACACATGTTGAGTTTGTTTTCCTGACACCACTCTCCCAGGGCCCTCGCCTCCTCCCTGTAGCCTGTCTCATTGTTTGTAATCAGGCCTACTACTGTTGTCATCGGCAAAGATCTGCAAAATCTGTTGTCATCGGAGTTGGAGGCGTGCGTGGCCACGCAGTCAAAAGGTGAACAGGGAGTACAGGAGGGGGCTTAGCACGCACCCTTGTGGGGCCCCTGTGTTGCGGATCAGCAAAGTGGAGATGTCCGTAAACACTCAAGCCAGATGGTCTGCGCATGCTCTGAGGACGCCGCTAGGGATGCCGTCTGGGCTGGCAGCCTTGCGAGTGTTAACGCGCGTAATTGTCTTACTCAATGGCTACAGAGGAGAGCCCACAGTCCTGCGTCAGTGGCGCTGTGTTATTCTCAAAAGCGGGCGACGGTGTTTAGCTTGTCTGTAGACCCTCTCACATCTTGTCTGAGCCATTGAATTGCGACTCCACTTTGTCTCTGTACTGAGCTTTTTGCCTGTTTGATTGCCTTATGGAGGGAAAAACTACACTTTGTATTCGGCCATATTCCCAGTTACCTTGCCATAGTTAAATATGGTGGTTCGCGCTTTCAGTTTTGCGCAACTGCTGCCATCTATCCACGGTCTCTGAGTTGGGTAGGTCAGTGGGTACAACATCTCCTATAAACTTCCTGTTGAGCTCAACCGTATTCATCTACGTTATTCTCAGAGGCTTACCCAGAACATATCCTAGTCTGTGTGATCAAAACAATCTTGAAGCGTGAATTCCAATTGGTCAGACCAGTGTTGAATAGACCTTAGCATGGGTATTTTCTGTTTGAGTTTCTGCCTATAGGAAGGGAATAGCAAAATGGAGTAGATCAGATTTGCAGAAGGGAGGGTGCAGGATGGCCTTGTAGGCATTTTGAAAAGTTGATTAGCAGTGTTTTTCCGGAGTGAGTACTAGTCAATTTGTTGGTAGAACTTTTGTACTGTTTTCCTCAAATTTGCTTTGATATGTGGTTTCCAGTTTGCATAAAGTCCAGTGAAGGTCCTTGAGGGCCGTCGTGGTATCTGCTTGAGGGGGAATATACACGGCTGTGACCTATAACCAAAGAATTCTCTTGTGGGGTAATACGGTCAGCATTTGAGGTATTCTAGGTCGGGGGAACAAAAGGACCCGAGTTCCTGTATGTTATCACAATCGCACCACGAGTAGTTAATGATGAAACATACACCCCTGTCTTTGCGATGTACTGAACACAGCTGGCTGTATGGATGGTATATCCCGATAGAGCCATGTTTCTGTGAAACTGAGAATGTTACAATCCCTGATGTGTCTCTGGAAGGAGGTGCTCGTCTACTTTATTATCCAGAGGCTGAACATTAGTGAGTAATATACTCGGAAGCAGTGGATGGTGTGCATGCCTCGTGTGTCAGACCAGAAGTCCACTCCGAATACTTCTCCGCCGGCGGTGTTTTGGAGCAGAAGGGAGGGATTGCCTTGGGGGGGGTACGAACAAATGATCCAAATGATCCGCTCTGATATCCAAGTCATTTATTGCTTTATGTAATAACACAATTCTGGGCTAATAATGTAAGAAATAACCCAAACTAAATAATGCAAAGTTGCTTAGGAGCAGAGCTGCCGGCGCCATCTTACATTACATGCCAGCATAGTCCATTCCGTTTCGGGCGGGGTGTAGTGTCATGGTTATGCTACAGCGAATGTCCTATATAGGTTTATGAGTTGTGACTGAGGCGTTTGAAACATGATGGCGGAGCGCACTTGTGTTGCATGGATTCCATCAATTCTATAGGTCAATGCTGCTGGTTCCACAAAGCTTAGCTTTGCTACGCTGCTGCCTGTCTTTCCTGAATCAGAGTGCAGTTGACACCCGACACTAACCTTTTTGGTCTGTGACCTTAGGGTAGCTAGTGTATCCTCAGCCTATTCTTGATTATATTCCACTTATTTGAACTATTCCAGTTCTAGCATGGCTGATCTGATACCATGAACTGGTCAACTAATCATCAAGCCTTTGATTAATTAGCCTTTCCTCAAATGAACTGCATAACTGAATGAACAGTGACAAAGTGAAATAGGAATATTTATTAAAATAGTTTTGGTCATAGCCTCGTCTCAGGAATTATCCTTGGGGGGGGTGGATGGTTGTCAAACTGTTACTGAGAAACAGCAAGTGAGAGGAGATCAAAGGGTAAGTTGACGTAAACGTATCCCACGATTTGGTTGAGGGCGTGGAAGGTGATAATTGCAAGCTTGAGCCCATAGGTTAAACAGCAAGAGTGAGGACTGTGCATTATTGTGCCGTGCTCATAGGCTATAAGGTAAATAGGTGTACGACATTCTGCACTTGGCAAATTGAAAGGAGTAGATATGATAGTTTGTAAACACGCATTGATTCCCACTATGACCATAGAGGAAGTAATGTGAATGTATTTGCTTACTGATGACATTAAAGAAGGAAGCCATTCAGACTGCCTTACTTCTGTTGAACTTGCGTTATCAACTACATTTGTTGACCAGTTTTCATGCTGGAATAAGATCAAGTTAGTGCAACTGGTTTGGGGTACTGGTACTCAAGTTTAATAAACACTGAATTAGGGTATAACGGAAGTTTCCTCTGGGGAAAAATACAGTAATTACATCCTATTTACTATGGGATATTTTCAAATTGTTCCAGGGATATTTCATTGTTCCTATTACATTTACATTTTAGCCGGGGCTCTTATCCAGAGCAACTTAAAGTAGTGAGTGCATACATTTTACAATTTGTTCGTACTGGTCCCCCATGGGAATCGAACCCACAACCCTGGCGTTGCAAGTACCATGCTCTACCAACTGAGCCACACTATTCCCTCTATACCTGATCCCTTATTGATGTTACTGGATTGTGTATGTTGAGGGTAAATTGGCAAGACAAAAGATGAAGTGCCTTTGAACGGGGTATGGTAGTAGTTGCCAGGTGCACCGGTTTGTTAAGAACTGCAACACTGCTGGGTTTTTCACTCTCCAGTTTCCTTTGTGTATCAAGTATGGTCCATAACGCAAAGGACATCCAGCCAATTTGACACAACTGTACGAAGCATTATAGTCAACATGGGCCAGCATCCATGTGGAATACTTTCGACACCTTGTAAAGTAAATGACCCAACAAACTGAGGCCGTGTTGAGGGCAAAAGGGGGGTTTGCACAACTCAATTTTAAGAAGGTGTTCCTAATGTTAGGTATACTCTGTGCAAGTGTCATTTTCAGGAGGGAAAGATTTTTGAATGGAGCGAAACAGGGAGGTACGGCCTTATCCAATGAACACATTTTCCCTTTCCATTGCAAAACATTTTGCTACAGTTTGCACTTCTGAACATGACCCAGGTGTCCAGAAGGGCAAGTTGTTTCATGAAATACTTCTGACTTCTACCCTTCCTCTCCACCTCCAGAGTCTGGTGCAGTAGGGGTCTCAGGACAGTTTGAAGACTCCAACGTTGATCATTGGTAAGACTTTCACCCTCCTTGGAATAGGTTATAGTGATTAGATTTTTATTGGATAATTAAAAGTACAGTACCAGTCAAGTTTGGACACCTACTCATTCCAGGGGATTTCTTTATTTTTAACTCATTTCTACATTGTAGAATAAGTGAAGACACAAACTATTAACACACATGGAATAATGTAGTAACCAAAGAAAAGTTAAATCAAAATATATTTTAGATTCTTCAAAGTAGCCACCCTTTGCCTTGATGTCAGCTTTGCACACTCTTGGCATTCTCTCAACCAACTTCACCTGTAATTATTTTCAAACAGTCTTGAAGGAGTTCCCACATATAATGAGCACTTGTTAGCAGCTTTTCCTTCACACAGCGGTCCAACTGATCCCAAACAATCTCAGTGGGTTGAGGTTGGGTGATTGTGAACTCTAGGTCATCTGATGCAGCACTCCATCACCCTTGAATGAGTAAGTGTCTGAACTTTTGACCGGTACTGTACATAGAAGACTTCTCCAGCTGGTTGACTCATATAATTCAGTGTTTCCATCCCTAGCACACCTGATTCAACTAGTCAAAGCTCTTTTATTAGCTGTGTCAGGTGTGCTAGTATTGGAATAGACTAAGTGGAAGGACTGGTTGTCCTTGAACTGCGGTTAGGGAAACACTGCTATTATGCCTCAATTATTTGGGCTCATGATTGGCTCTATACTCCCGTGCTGTTGTAAATGATTTAGTGTGATTATGAACGGCTGTTCCCGTGCGTCGCGCTAACGATCCCTGTACTGTAATCAAGCTGGGTAGTTCTAATATGCTCATTGGCAGAGACTGCCTAGTTTAGCCTGCAACTGATAAATTCCACCTTCCATTCACCCATGGCACAAGTTCCCCCTAGACTTTACAGTGTGATTTAATCATTGACACACGCTCCAGTCCCTTACCCAAAGGCCACCTATAGCATGTTTTTAAGCAGTCATTTTCTTTAGCTTTGTTTGGACTAATAATGAGTCATGATGGCCATGATGTCACCATTGTCAGGTCCAGTTTCTGGCCACTAATCAGCCATGTGAAATGTGATCTTGTGTTGCAGATGGAACAGAGAGGCCCTTGTTAGCACCCTCCTGACCGAAAGCTTTTTGAAAACTGAGGCATTAGGGTGGAATCGAAGTGTGGGGGGGTCCTAAAGGTCTGATTGTGTAACACAGATGCAGGCAGTGCCAAGGCACTGGGTCTCTGAATGAGTACAGATAAATAATTTTAAGTCTCACAAGGCTAATCTCTACTGGCAGGTCACGATAGGCCTCGAAGTCTGAAGGACTAAAGCAAATAACAACTGTCACTTTTTTTGTGAAGCGTTTCCATTTTTGTTACTGAAAGAAAAGACCAGCCAGCAGATTTATATTGAGCTTTTGTATGTTCAAATAATAAAACTTTGTTTTGTATAAAGCAAGGTGTGTGAGAGCGAGAGTGGATGAATTGGTAGTCGAAAATAATCTGTCATCCGAAATGAGCACAGACTTTCAAACAGCAACTTGTAAATCTTATCAACCTGCGTGTAACAAGTGATCAATTGCAGGATAAGGATTTGAGATGTAATGCTGGTGGGATGTTCAGTTGGCTGCCACAGACCAGCTCTAGAGCCTTAACATTTGTTTGCTGAAAATACTTTGTTTGCCAACTGGCACCCTGGTTCAGTGGCATGGTGTGGATTTCTGTAGGACTGCTTCTCTTCCGGATGGGTTGGTGCCCCCCCCCCCTCAGTTGTTGAAAGAAAGAGGCAGCTTTGTGTGGGGGGGGGGGACTGACTACTGACACGCAGAGAAAGAATGGATTCAGAGGGAGAGGATTTATGCTAAAATACAGTGGCCGCTCAGCACCCAAACACCATCCCAGCCCTCTTTGCTCTTTTGATTTGTTCCTTCTCCATCAGAAGAGAAATAGACATCTAGACTTTCTGCACAGTGTGCATTTTAATCAGAGGGAAGGCATTGTTGAATTAAAAAATGTAGAATTACTTAATGAAAAATTGCATTAGGCTACTGGATCCCGATGTGTTTTTTTGATCCTGCTTTGGAATGTACTGCTAACAGATATCGTTTTCCACTAGTTCTAAAAAATGCAGGATAATGTGGAGGCTGCTGAACAACCAGCTAACAATTTAAACTGTTTTAAATTCACACTTCAAAAGTGAGTTCACTTACAATACTTTTGTCATCTTCAGGATCAGATTCTGAGCTAACAAGTTCTACAGTAAAGGAAGTTGTGCGGTGTTGACTGTTTATTTCGTTTGTGATGATCAATTATGGAGATTGAATCTCTAAAGCCAACTGTACTGGACGGACACTCCACCCAGTTTACCACCTTCCCCAGAGATTAAAATACTAATTTATACGATAACATGGTTATACAAACAGTTTTCTAGTGGTGAAAATGCCCAATATAATTTTAAGCAATTTCCTTTAGCATTACTGCTTATGGCTGTTGGGACTTTGGGATATGTGGTAATATTGTGATGGTGTATTCTGAGATAATCCCCATATCAGATTTGTTTAAATCTTAACATTTTATTTTTAACACTTCTTCCCCCCTTTTTTAGCAATTCTTTAACTAAATAAGCTGCTGTTCAGCTAAAGCAAAAAGTGTCTTTGTCTCAAAATACATTTCAGCTTGTAGGTAGTTATGTAAAATTTGATGTACCATTTGCCCATCTGAGTTGTAGCAGAACACTGAAAATAGAGGCAGCTCGTAGACCGAATACTAGGATAAAAATCTAGACATACCGAGAAATACAAAGACGCAAATTTAAATGCCGTCCTAATCCTCATGTCCTTTAAAAAAAATAGTTTATTTTTGAATTATGTTGCACAATCACCACTGAGAGCAAGACCGCTCTCTTAAAGAACAAAACAATCTCCATGCATCATTTAACAAATGGAATACTCTTCTTTGGCCTGAGAAGCTACTGAGGTACTGTTGGCCAAACAGCAATGTAGAATTTATTCTACAATCAACATGTATAGAAGTGGAGTAGTGATTGAGTAGAGGAATTTTTGTTTTGTTTTCTGTGACTGTCTAAACTGCACCCTATTCACTAGTGTGTGTGGTGCACTACTTTTTTGACCAGGGCTTATAGGGCTGTGGTCAAAAGTAGTGCACTATATATAGGGAATAGGATGCCATTTCAAAGACTCACTGTTATGTAACTGCAGTAAGGTAATGCCTGGGTCTGCCTAAACATTTTGAGTTTCCTCTCTTTCTGCCAAAGAGCAAACTGACCTTTGCAGTTATAATGCATTGTTTGACATGAACATATGACCCCTTAAATGTCTAATCATCATCAACCCTTGTTTTTTAGACAAATTTAGACCCGGAATGGTACCATGAATCCACTAAAATGGGACAGTTGAATCTTGGTGAAAAATCAGCACACATGCAAAGATTAAGGTACTCCATCGTTTGGAACAAAGTTCATATTAAACTTGAGGGGCTGCAAACGCCTGGCTCCATTTGTGATGCAGAGTTTCTTTCTACTGAGGTATGTCACAATGATGACATTAGGGAGAGGCCTAGTGCCCAAATGGATGTACAGTACCTTGTGAAAGTGTTCACCCTGGCCATTTTTCCTATTTTGTTGCATTACAATCTGGAATTAAGATTTATTTGTTTGTATCATTTGATTTACACATGCTTTTTTATTATTTATTGTGAAATATGACTAACAGAACTTGAGCGTGAACTTGAGTCACTGCCCCATAGGCTTTTTTCTTGCCACTCTTCCCAGCTAAAGTGCTCCTATGGACAGATATTCCAATCTCCGCTGTGGAGCTTTGCAGGTCCTTCAGGGTTCTCTTTGGTCTCGTTTGTTGCCTCTGATTAATGCCCTCCTTGTCTGGTCTGTGAGTTTTGGTGGGAGGCCCTCTCTTGGCAGGTTTGTTGTGGTGCCATATTATTTCCCTTTTTTAAAAATTAATTCAATGGTGCTCTGAGATGTTTAGAATATTTTTTTATAACCCAACCCTGATCTGTACTTCTCCACAACTTTGTCCATGACCTGTTTGGAGAGCTTCTTGTTGTTCATGGTGCTGCCTGCTTGGTGGTGCCCCTTGTTTAGTGGTGTTGCAGACTCTGGGGATTTTCAGAACGTGTATACTGAGGTCATGTGACACTTAGATTGCACACAGGTGGACTTTATTTAATTATGTGACTTCTGAAGGTAATTGGTTGCACCGTATCTTGTTTTGGGGATTCATATCAAAGGGGGTGAATACATATGCATGCACCACTTTTCTGTAGATTTTTTTTATATATTTTTTTTAAACATTTTTGAAACAAGTAAATTTTTTCACTTTGCCAATTTGGACTATTTTTGTGTATGTCCATTACATGAAATCCAAATCAATTTAAATTACAGGTTGTAATGCAACAAAATAGGAAAAACACAAGGGGTGAATTATTTTGCATTGCACTGTATGTCACACAGCTGAGAGTCGAGTGTAGAGACATGGGTTTGGTTCAGTCGTCCTGATAAGCCCTTGTAAACAAATGTGCTGTTTTGTCAATGGACGAGTGAGAAATAACTTGTTTTGGTCACGATCTCCAATTTTTGTTTCCTCACACTTGATTTTATTTTGAGGAGGATGGCAGCCTACATGAGAATTAACTTGTAATATTCGTCGTAACCATCTGGATGTTACCGTGAAACAGTCTACCTACACTGCTCACTAGATAGCAGTCACCCTGGCCTGATTGGCTACACTAAAGCAAATTTTTATTGTAGTGAACATCTAACGTTCAAATGTTTTTATTAAATAAACTATTACTCCGATTTAACTGGATGCTTCTGAAAACTCCCAAGTCCTAACTTAGTCAGACAAGTTTCAAATTCTAGCTTAAGTTACTAGCCACAATCATTAAACTAGCCAACTAGCTGAAGGGCTCAGGACGACTAGCTGCTGCTGAGCTGTGGTCAGAAAATTTCTAATTATTCTGTATGTAAAGCCGAGACACTGCATTTTAGTATATGTTATGTTTGAATGTCCATTGCCAATTTCGTATATGTTACGAATTTCAATTCTTAAGTTAATAATTTGCTAAAACGTACTGTATGTGATGAATTTGCAAAATGTATGAAACACTAGCTAGGTGGCTAAGTTCAGGAGTTAGGGGAAGGGTTCACTAACTCTTTAACCTAACATGAAATGTAGTAAATCAGTTAGACAAATTTTAGCTAATTAGCAACTGATTCAAACTCAGCCTTTTGGGTTGGTAGACATTTGCGATATAACTACCGTACTTTTTGTTTTTGCCATTTGTCTTGTTACTTATCATACTGAGTGTCTCGGATTTTCATTTACTATGTTACATCTAGTCTGAGACCAGGTTTCGGACTGAACCAAATGTTTGTCGCCACTGCTCTTGCTGCGAGACAAGTCATCAATTTGGGCACCAGCGTGTCTGTATAGCCTCTCCCTTAGGGACATTCTGCCTAAGGGAGAGGCTATTCTGTCTTTTCATTCTGCTCATATTGAGTATGTTGTACTGGTGTAGTCATCCAGGGTATAAGGTTCTTACAGCAACAACATAGTCATCCAGGGTATAAGGTTCTTACAGCAACAACATGGTACAATGCATTTGGAAAGTATTCAGACCCCTTCACTTTTTATACATTTGGTTTCATGACAGCCTTAATCTAAAATGGATTAAATAAAAATGTACTTCAATCTACACACAATGACAAAGCTATGAGACTTAAAATTGAGCTCAGGTGCATCCTGTTTCCATTGATCATCCTTGATGTTACTACAACTTGGAGTCCACCTGTGGTGAATTCAAATGGAAAGCCACACACCTGTCTATATAAGGTCCCACAGTTGACAGTGCATGTCAGAGCAAAAACCAAGCCATGAGGTCGATGGAGTTCTCCATAGAGTTCCGAGACAGGATTGTGTCTCAGCACAGACCTGGGGAACACTACCAAAACATTGAAGGGTCCCCAAGAACAGTGGCCTCCATTATTAAATGGAAGATGTTTGGAACCACCAAGACTCTTCTTAGAGCTGGCCGCCGTGCCAAACTGAACAATCGGGGGAGAAGGGCCTTGGTCAGGGAGGTGACCAAGAACCCGATGGTCACTCTAACAGAGCTCCAGAGTTCCTCGGTGGAGATGGTTGTCCTTCTGGAAAGGTTCTCCCATCTCTGCAGCACACCACCAATCAGGCCTTTTTATGGTAGTGGCCAGATGGAAACCACTCCTTAGTAAAAGGCATATGACAGCCCGCTTGGAGTTTGCCAAAAGGCAAAAGGACACCGATATTGAACTCTTTGGCCTGAATGCCAGGCATTACGTCTGGTGGAAACCAGGCACCATCCCTACGGTGAAGCGTGGTGGCAGCTGTGAGAAATTACATGTTTACATGATTTGTTTGATATTTAACAATTATATATTTGAAAGAGTGGGACATTTCTGTTCTAATGATATGTTTTTATGGTCTACACTCTAGCTCCCTGCAGCTAATATAAGCGTATGGTAACTAGAGAGAGCTTGAGATGACTGTTGACTTGGTGATAAAACCTAAAGACTGCATTCCATAGACAAGATGTGTAGGGTGTAACAGAGAGAGCCTGGAGGAGTAGAACAAAATCCCTCATAGTTGCCCAAATACAAGGATGATTAGAAACAAAGCTGGGTTGTGGGTTAAAACGGCACCAGGTGCAGATAATCACAAGATGAACCCAAAGTGTCTGAGTCTCCTGATCTGCATGGGAGGGGTGGAACCAGCCATGACTAAGCATTTTAGTCTCAGCTATATAAGAACCAGGATTCCTCTGGAAGGTTAAGCGCTATACAACACACACTTCAGAGTGTGCTGTCGACCAGCTTCATTATTGCAATAATGAATCAATGTTAAAGATTGATTGTTTGAATAATTGTCCAAATCTCTCCTCAGTATACATGAATTTCCACGACACAGCATCATGCAGTGGGGATGTTTTTCAGAGGCAGGGACTGGGAGACGAGTCAGGATCGAGGGAAAGATGACCGGAGCAAAGTATAAAGATTCTTGATGAAAACCTGCTCAGGACGTCAGACTGGGACGAAGGTTCACATTCCAACAGGACAATGACTCTACGCACACAGCCAAGACAATGTAGGAGTGGATTTGGAACAAGTCTCTGGACGTCATTGAGCAGCCCGGACTTGAACCTGATCGAACATCTCTGGAGACCTGAAAATAGCTGTGCCGCAACACTCCCCATCCAACCTGACACAACTTGAGAGGATCTGCAGATAAGAATGGAAGAAACTCTCCAAATACAGGTGTGCCAAGCTTGAAATGTTATATCCAAGAAGACTCGAGGCTGTAATCGCTGCTAAAGGTGCTTCAACAAAGTACTGAGTAATGGGTCTGAATAGTTATGTAAATGTCATATTTCCCTATTTTTATAAATTTGCAATAATGTCAATACCTGTTTTTTGATTTGTCATTATGGGGTGTTGTGTTTAGATTGAGGGGTGGAAAAACAATTTTAATACATTTTAGAAAAAGGCTAGCGTAACAATGGAAAAAGTCAAGGGGTCTGAATACTTTCTGAATGCACTGTATGCCATTGCTGTAGTCATCCAGAGTATAAGGTTAATTTTAATTCATGAGGTCATGACAGTTTTGGATAGGTTCATACAGGAACATGTTATGCCATTAGAGGTAACCCTGCACTAATAACTAAAATATTGCATAATGACAAAGTCCAGGGAGCCTTTTCTCAGCACATTTTTCATCAAATCTTCAATTTAAGTAAAAATGTTTTACTGGTCAACAGCTGATATTATGGCCCTTTTTTAGGGCAGCATAAATTGTGCTGTGATCAGTGACCACAAAGTTAAGACTTAGTATGTGTGAACACCCTTAGACCTAGTCATGTTAAGGTGACCCTAATAATCAAATACTAATGGCCGCCCTGGCACCATCATATATAAAGGAGCCTACTCAGAGGGCTAAAACCATAATCTCATGTGTTACTGTATCTTCTTCCGGACAACAGGGATGCCCATTGTGCTTTTCCCAGATAGGAGTGGGATGATTTTGTCAAAGAGCAGGATGCACATTGCCATGCCTGTGAAGATAGATAGAGATTATACAGGGTACACTTGGGAGCAAGTTTTTCCTCTGTAGTTCAGCCCTGTCCCAAACCCCAGGGCAGGGTGAAACTCAATTGTCTTACACAAGAACCCATTTTTCTAGCCTGGTCCCTAATTGCCATGCAAATGACCATAGGCTTTGAACTAGCAGCATACGAGCCAGCATCATCCCACCCTGAAGCTAAGCAGGGTTGGTCCCTGGATGGAAGACTAGATGCTGCTGGAAGTGGTGTTGGAGGCCCTCTTTCCTCTGGTCTAAAAACATATCCCAATGCCCCTGGGCAGTGATTGGGGACATTGCCCTGTGTAGGATGCGGTCTTTCGGATGGGATGTTAAATTGTGGTGTCCGTCCTGACTCACTGTGGTCACTAAAGAGCCCATGGCACTTATTGTAAGAGAAGGTGTATTCACCACTGTGTCCTGGCTAAATTCCCAATCTGGCCCTCATACCATCATGGCCACCTAATCATCCCAGGCTTCCAATTGGATCATTCACCCCCCGTAACTATTCCCCAGGTCGTTGCTGTAAATGAGAATGTGTTCTCAGTCAACTTACCTGGTAAAATACAAAGATTGTCTGTACAGCACAAATCGTTCTGGGACCAGGCTACCATTTCTCTATTCTAGTGGAAACAGAACGATATCACCACAACTCACATTCTGTTTCACTTCACGTATGACGAAGTGGAACGGAGTGTGAGCGCTGCTGTCAGTTTGATTGTCCAGGCTACCATTTCCTTTACAGCTGGTAGGCAAATAGCACAAGTACTTTACCTGTGACTGGTCCTAGCCAGTAGACAAAAGCATATTCCAGGAAGGTGTGTCCACTGCAGGGGAACTGGACGGAGAAGGCCATGATTGGGTTGAAAACAGCCCCTGAAATATGACCCCCTGAGATTGGGGGGGAGCAAAGGGTGAAAGTTAATTGACATCTCAGTAGGATAGTTCCTCTCCTATTCATATAGGTTAGTGTAAATACATACATACACCCATGCCCCCCTTCTCTGCTTGCACACTAACACACAATCCAAGTCTCCATTTCTATTCCATTCCCAGTCCCAAGTCTAGTAATTGCAAACAAATTAAATTAGTTTAATTGAAGTATAGATGACATGAGGGCACAAGCATAACTAGGCTATTATACTTTGAGTTATTAAACAGTGTGGCGATGATCATAATGAAAATCAACTTGACAAACCTGAGTAAACCAGTGACGTAATGACAGCAGCGATGACAGGGGCGTGGAATCTCTCGTCTAGTTTGTGAATGTGGAGGACTGCGGCTTGGACAGCGAAAGTGCAAGCCAGCTCCACACCAGCGGCCTCCAACAGGGACCCATTGATGGGACTGAAGCATTTAAATCCGAACCTTTTGTGCGTGAGGTGGTGGTCGGATAGACCCAAGGACCAAATGTGGGGCACAAGGAGCTGCGCTGCTTTCCCACCTATAAACATACAAATTATGCGCGCCACCGCAGTTTTCCCTGTGATATTCTTGCGGTAAACGTTCTCGATAGCACCATTTGGGTTGGCGAACGCCCCGTGAAAAGTTATTACGTGGACCACCGTGATTATGAAAGTCAGTGTGAGTGCTATATGCGGTTCGATTCTGCCAACTTCGCCCAGAACTTTGAGTTCGTGCGTACATGCACAGAGCTGGTAGGTCGAGACAATTTCCACGAGGTAAATCGCATAATCCTTGCCAGAGAAGAGGCGCGAGATCAGTATGCGCGTCGCCTCGCAGAGAAGTACTGTTGTGGCCAATAGTGCCAATGAAATCCCCAAGTCTGTCATTCTCGCAGAAATTAGTTTATTTTTCCGCTTCTCTCAACAACCGTACATTTGGGTAACTTAATGCACCTCTCTGTGTAGTCGGTGACAACATGTATCAAAGTCCTCCGCCGCGAGCCGAATGGCTAGCTCGACAAACGGAAGTTGCTTTCACTATTTGTGTCCGGAAGAACAGCAGAGGGCGCACTACACACACAATTAAAGTAGCTATGCCACATATCACAATTCAACTATGATTTATTTATTAGGCTGTATTCAATGGAATTTCAATTAATGATATACCCATTGATATTGGGGTGGCAGGTAGCTTTGTGGTTAGAACGCTTGGCCATTAACCGAAAAGTTGCTAGATCGAATCCCCGAGCTGTCAAGGTTAAAATCTGTCATTCTTCCCCTGAACAAGGCAGTTAACCCACTGTTCCTAGGCCGTCATTGTAAATAGGAATTTGTTCTTAACTGACTTGCCTAGTTAAATAAATAGATTTTTGAAGAAAATAACTTATACATGCCTTAGGCTATACGGTTGTTGTATTACCCAATGTTTCGTTTTTTGTTGTCTTTTCAAATTACTATGTTCCAGAGTTGCAAAAGTATAATGATAGCTTACTTGCTATCAGATAATATGTAACAGCTACACATATCCATTCAACGTTCAGAAAAGGAATACATTCCTATTCTGTAAAGAATACAATGTATCCTTTACAAGCTACTTTAACTTTTCTGTTTCATATATGAGCTGGGTAAAGGTATGTTGCTTGAACAAGAGTGACCCCTCTTGTTTTAAGTATGAAGAACTATGAAGTTTCTCATTCCTTCCCCTCACTAACTAAAGATAGTTGGCCCTGCTAATGTATTCTTGATCAAATCTACTGATAAAGAGGCAAATTCTAAATTCCATTTAAGACAAAATTGAACTTAGTCATGCATTGATGTCAATTTGAGACACAGTCTGCGTTTAAACAACGGCCCAATTCTGATCTTTTTTTCAATAATTGGTCTTTTGACCAATCAGATCATAAAATTACCTTTACATTTCTATACTGCAATCTGCGATACATTTTAATTTAGGGTTTTATTCAATCTGTAAATGGAAGCTAGGATTTGCCCCATACTGGATGAAATACACCATTCATTCCTAGGTATTTTGTCAGGGCCTAATGAAGGAGAGTGTATTCTGGGAGATTGTGTGTGTGTCATATCGCGCACACACACTGAACTAATCTGAAACACTTGAACCTGTAGTAAAGCCTTCATAGCGCTGTAGTAAAACCTAATAACGAACTAAAACTATGAATGACAACATGAATTCATCATAAACACTGTCACGACACAAACATATCAGGTAGGCATGTTTGCAGGTCTGATCTGCCGGTATTGACTTAGCCTACAGTATACTTATTTACTCAATGTTTGCTAACTGTTTGCTAATCCACACAGCATCACATGATACAGTTTGGGCAGTCAATAGTGTTACACAATTTGTTACACAACTAACACCACTGCCTTCACAAATGATTCCTCACTTTCAGAAGAACGTCATGAACATCATTGACCAAGAAGTCTAGTACACAAAGGAGAGAAGCATCGGTGAGGGACTTGATGTTCTGCTGTCACTGTATCAGGCTGAGCTGTGAGCAAGCAACTGTTATGTTCCAGTCAGACACACTGTGAAAAAGACAGTGCCTCAACCACCCTGTGGAGCAATTCATGGTGTGGACTCCACCACTATTAGCTCTGACAGGATGCAACTGTGGAAAACGCACAAAATATATGTCAAGAGTTAAAATTGTGTTTTGTGTGTTACGGTTTGATCGAGGACATAGTGGCCTCTGGGAATTTAGCCAACTGGAGACTATTAAAGTGCTTCGTTCCTCTGCCGTGCTATCAGGACAATCCATTACCTCAAGAAAATCCAGTCTGCTCTGTGCATCAGTGACTTTAGTAGTGCTGAGTGATTATTGCTTTTTGAGGTTGGTTGGTTTCGGTTCGATTATTACAAAATTCTTATGGATTTTTGGTTTTCGATGTTTAAAAAAACAAACATTAAATGCACAATACATTATGTGGGTTGAATGCTGTAACAACAGAATAAAACAAAAGTGCCACGATGGTGTGAAAATGTTTTCGATGTAGCTCATAAAAATGACAACATTCATTATTTAGGAGTTCAATTTACACAAATGAAGTAAGTTTAGTATGTCAAACAGTGGGCACAATTGATACTGATGCTCCTTGGAATCATTGGTAACCCAGTACCGGTAACTCATGACAGTACTTTTGAGTGTCCATACATAGACCAACATACTGTACTGTATAAGTGTGAATCTATTAAATAAACCATTTGGAAGTTGATTACATCTAAACTGATCGCATTGTTAGTTTTGTTTTTCTCTTCAGAGAGAGAATGGGTGGGCACTGGGCAGTACATTGCTGTTATTGTGTGAGGTCATGGCCTCATTAGGACAATTAGGGACAATCGCAGCTTTGAATCGCTGTGTTTTGGAGGATTACTTTGTGTGGATTTTGCCTTTCAATTGGGTGGCCACAGCCTGTAAGTTTGTGCTAAGACACTTTCTCCTGAGTGTATGGCACAAGTGCAGGTTAGGTAACATAGCCTTTGTTATGAAACTAGCATTGTATCCAGTAATTGGCTGAAACACAGTGGCCAGTTGGCTTCTGTAATTGGGTATTGCATTGCCTTCTATCACATGAACAAAGGCAGTATTTCATTATAATTAAGCGATAATGCCCATGAAGCCGGTGTTTGGAGGATATATTGGCACAGGTGTTGTTAGGCCCGAGATGAAGTCCAGGGTAGGCAAACCATGCCGATATTATATCCTCCAAACACCAACTTCGAGGGCATTATCACTTTTATTCAACGGGTTACCAACATAAATCAAATAATGATTGACATATTTTCATTTTTTTTTTTAATGATTTTATTCATACTATTTCATCCTTCCATGAGATCTAGTCCTGACACACATTTAGGGTTACTACCGGTTATATCGGTTAGGTTGCCAGAGACGCGACCCAGTCGTTAAGTCTTTTTGTTCTATATCTATGGACGCAACCCAGTCGTTTGTTCTAAATGTTCCATTGCAATACTGGCTGGCAACGTTCTTATCCCTTGCTTGCTAGCCAGCCAACTACGGCTAACATACAGTCACATCAAACAGTGCAGCTAGAATAATATCAAAGTATCTGCAATGTAATTTGTTTAAGCTGTTTTCTAATGAAATTTCTTTGTATATATTCATAAAAATGCGGATTCATGACTGGCTGAGAAAAGCTGCCTGTCTGTCTGTCTGTCTCGTCCCGACTCCTGACCCCTACACGTTCATTACTATGGGACAGCTGGAGCTCGAATTTCAATATTGAAACAATGTTGCAAATGTCAGAGGGACAGACAGCAAGGTTTATGCAAGTCACTGCTATTGAAAACCAATTGCTAGTCTAAAGTAAATTGGAGATAATATCTAGATGCTTTTTACAGTGGAGATCAAGTTTGTAAATTGTCTTGCTGGGCTGATGAGACAGTGGATTGTGCAGTGAGATGGAACAGAATAAATAAGAATTTCAATGTCATAGCTTTACCCGGTGGTAGCTTTGTGGAATAGACAGCGGCTAGAATGCGGTTTTAACCAATCAGCGTCCAGGATTAGACCCACCCGTTGCATAACCTGTATTATATCACACTTTGGAGTTGCTGTGATTGGTTGGTTATGACTTCTATCAGATATCATTCTTCATTTTACTGTTTCTCTGAATCCAGGTGTGGCGCAAACAGAGATGGTCGCCTCGCTTCGAGTCCTTAGGAAACTATGCAGTATTTTTAAAAAAATGTATGTACAGTTGAGGTCGGAAGTTTACATACACTTAGGTTGGAATCATTAAAACTCGTTTTTCAACCACTCCACAAATTTCTTGTTTAACAAACTATAGTTTTGGCAAGTCGGTTAGGACATCTACTTTGTGTATGACACAAGTCATTTTTCCAACAATTGTTTGCAGACAGATTATTTAACTTATAATTCACTGTATAACAATTCCAGTGGGTCAGAAGTTTACATACACTAAGTTGACTGCCTTTAAACAGCTTGGAAAATTCCAGAAAATTATGTCATGGCTTTAGAAGCTTCTGATGGGCTAATTGACATAATTTGAGTTAATTGGAGGTGTACCTGTGAATGTATTTCAAGGCCTACCTTCAAACTCAGTGTGTTTCTTCTTGACATCATGGGATAATAATCAAAAGCAATCAGCCAAGACCTCAGAAAATAAATTGTAGACCTCCACAAGTCTAGTTCATCCTTGGGAGTGATTTCCAAATGCCTGAAGGTACCACATTCATCTGTGCAAACAATAGTATGCAAATATAAATACCATGGGACCACGCAGCCGTCATACCGCTCAGGAAGGAGACGTGTTCTGTCTCCTAGAGATGAACCTACTTTGGTGCAAAACATGCAAATCAATCCCAGAACAATAGCAAAGGACCTTGTGAAGATGCTGGAGGAAACAGCTATAAAAGTATCAAAATCCACAGTAAAACGAGTCCTTATCGACATAACCTGAAAGGCCACTCAGCAAAGAAGAAGCTACTGCTCTAAACCTGCCATAAAAAAGCCAGACTACGGTTTGCAACTGCACATGGGGACATAGATCGTACTTTTGGAGAAATGTCCTCTGATCTGATGAAACAAAAATAAAATTGTTTGGCCATAATGACCATTGTTATGTTTGGAGGAAAAAGGGGGAGGCTTGCAAGCCGAAGAACACCATCCCAACCGTGACGCACGGGGGTGGCAGAATCATGTTGTGGGGGTGCTTTGCTGCAGGAGGGACTGGTGCACTTCACAAAATAGATGGCATCATTATGAAGGACAGTTATGTGGATATATTGAAGCAATAATATAAGTTAAAGCTTGGTCGCAAATGGGTTTTCCAAATGGACAATAACCCCAAGCATACTTCCAAAGTTGTGGCAAAATGGCTTAAGGACAACAAAGTCAAGGTATTGGAGTGGCCATCACAAAGCCCTGACCTCAATCCTATAGAAAATGTGTGGGCAGAACTGAAAAAGCGTGTGTGAGCGAGGATGCCTACAAACCTGACTCAGTTACACCAGCTCTGTCAGGAGGAATGGGCTAAAATTCACCCAACTTATTGTGGGAAGCTTGTGGAAGGCTACCTGAAACGTTTGATCCAAGTTAAACAATTTAAAGGCAATGCTACCGAATACTAATTGAGTGCATGTAAACTTCTGACCCACTGGAAATGTGATGAAAGAAACAAAAGCTGAAATAAATCACTCTACTATTATTCTGACATTTCACATTCTTAAAATAAGTGGTGATCCTAACTGACCTAAGACAGGGAAATTGTATTTACTTTTACTACTAGTATTTGGCTAAGGTGTATGTAAACTTAAGACTGCCACTGTATTATTTCTTACATTGTTACCCCAGGAAATCTTAAGTCTTTTTACATACAGCCCGGAAGAACTATTGGATATAAGAGTGATGTCAATTTACCAACATTGCGACCAGGAATAAGACTTTCCCGAAGCGGTGCTTCTGTTTTGGACCACCACCCAGGACAATGGATCTAATCCCAGAAGCCAACTCAAAACAACGCCGCCGCAGACGGAGTGGCCTCATGGTCAGGCTCCGAAGATGTGCACATCGCCTACTGCTCCCGAGTGTACTACTCACCATTGTCCAGTCTCTTGACAAGGTAGATGAAATTCGAGCAAGGGTTGCCTTCCAGAGACACATCAGAGATTGTAACATTCTCTGTTTCACGGAAACTTGGCTCTCTCGGAATATGTTGTCGGTATCGGTTCAGACACAGGGCTTCTCAATGCATCGCGCTAACAGAAATAAACCCCTCTCTGTGAAGAGGAAGGGCGGGGGTGTATGCTTCATGATTAATTACTCATGGTGTAATCATAACAACATACAGGAACTCAAGTCCTTCTGCTCACCCAACCTAGAATTCCTTACACTCAAATGGCGGCCATATTACCTCCCAAGAGAATTCTCGTCAGTTATCATCACAGCTGTGTACATCACAGCTGACTACAAAAAGAAAACCAGCCACGTCACGGACACTGAAGTCATGCTTCCAGACAAACTAAACACCTTCTTTGCCCACTTTGAGGATAATACAGTGCCACCGTCGCGGCCCGCTAACAAGGACTGTGCCTCCCCTCTCCTTCTCCGTGGCCGACGTGAGTAAAACATTTAAACGTGTTAACCCTCTCAAGGTTGCTGGCCCAGACGGCATCCCTAGCCGCGTCCTCAGAGCATGCACAGATCAGCTAGATGGTAGATGGTGTGTCTACGGACATATTCAATCGCTTCCTATCACAGTCTGATGGCCACCATCACCGTCAAGATGGCCACCATTGTTCCTGTACCCAAGAAGGCAAAGATAACTGAACTAAATTACTATCGCCTCATAGCACTCACTTCTGTCATAATGAAGTGCTTTGAGAGACTAGTCAAGGACCATATCACCTGCACCTTGCTGGCCACACTAGGCCCACTTCAGTTTACATACAGTTTGCCCCAACAGGACCACAGACGATGCAATCGCCATCACACTGCACTCTGCCCTATCCCATCTGGACAAGAGGAATACCCATGTATGAATGCTGTTCATTGACTACAGCTCAGCATTCAACACCATAGTACCCTCCAAGCTCATCATCAAGCTGGAGGCCCTGGTGCTCGACCCCGCCCTGTGCAATTGGGTCCTGGACTTTCTGATGGGCCGCCCCCAGGTGGTGAAGGTAGGAAACATCATCTCCACTTCGCTGACCCTCAAAACTGGGGCCCCACAAGGGTGCGTGCTCAGCCCCCTCCTGTACTCCCTGTTCACCCACGACTGCGTGGCCATGCATGCCTCCAACTCAATCATCAAGTTTGCAGACGACACAACAGTAGTAGGCTTAATTACCAACAATGACAAAACAGCTTACAGGAAGAAGGTGAGGGCACTCGGAGTGTAGTGTCAGGAAAACAACCTCTCACTCAACGTCAACAAAACAAAGGAGATGATCGTGGACTTCAGGAAACAGCAGACAGAGCACCCCCCTATCCACATCGAAGGGACAGTAGTGGAGAAGGTGGAAAGTTAAGTTCCTCATCGTAACCATCACAGACAAACTGAAATGGTCCAACTACACAGACAGTGTGGTGAAGGCGCGACAGTGCCTCTTCAACCTCAGGAGGCTGAAGAAATTTGGCTTGTCACCCAAAACCCTGACAAACTTTTACAGATGCACAATTGAGAGCATTCTGTAGGGCTGAATCACAGCCTGGTACAGAAACTGCACCGCCCTCAACCACAAGGCTCTCCAGAGGGTGGTGCGGTCTGCACAACGCATCACCGGGGGCAAACTACCTGCCCTCCAGGACACCTACAGCATCCAATGTCACAGGGAGGCCAAAAAGATCATCAAGGACAACAACCACCCGAGCCACTGCCTGTTCACACCGCTACCATTCAGAAGGCGAGGTCAGTACAGATGCATCAAAGAAGGGACCGAGAGACTGAAAAACCGCTTCTATCTCAAGGCCATCAGACTGCTAAACAGCAATCACTAACTCAGAGAGGCTTGCATTGAGACCCAATGACTGGCCACTTTAATAAATGGATCACTAGTCACTTTAAACAATGCCACTTTAATAATGTTTACATGTCTTACATTAAATCAAATCAAATCAAATTTTATTTGTCACATACACATGGTTAGCAGATGTTAATGCGAGTGTAGCGAAATGCTTGTGCTTTTAGTTCCGACAATGCAGTAATAACGAACAAGTAATCTAACTAACAATTCCCCCCAAAAAACTACTGTCTTATACACATTGTAAGGGGATAAAGAATATGTACATAAGGATATATGAATGAGTGATGGTACAGAGCAGCATAGGCAAGATACAGTAGATGATATCGAGTACAGTATATACATATGAGATGAGTATGTAAACCAAGTGGCATAGTTAAAGTGGCTAGTGATACATGTATTACATAAGGATGCAGTCGATGATATAGAGTACAGTATCTACGTATGCATATGAGATGAATAATGTAGGGTAAGTAACATTATATAAGGTAGCATTGTTTAAAGTGGCTAGTGATATATTTACATCATTTCCCATCAATTCCCATTATTAAAGTGGCTGGAGTAGAGTCAGTGTCATTGACAGTGTGTTGGCAGTAGCCACTCAGGCTACCATTACTCATATCATATGTATATAATGTATTTTACATCATCTATTGCACCTTGCCTATGCCGCTCGGCTATCGCTCATCCATATATTGATATGTACATATTCTCATTCACTCCTTTATATTTGTGTGTATCAAATCAAATCAAATTTATTTGTCACATACACATGGTTAGCAGATGTTAATGCAGGTGATACGAAATGCTTGTGCTTCTAGTTCCGACAATGCAGTAATAACCAACGAGTAATCTAACCTAACAATTCCAAAACTACTACCTTATACACACAAGTGTGAAGGGATAGGTAATTGTTGAGGAATTATTAGATTACTTGTTAGATATTACTGCATTTCGCTATACTCACATTAACATCTCCTAACCATGTGTATGTAACCAATAACATTGTATTTGATTTGAGTGTAGTTTGCTGTTGTGGATCAAACAGAGTAGGGTTAAATTGCCCATAGATGCCCATAGATAGGTCAGTTTAGAATTTTCCCCACTAATGGTTAAAGGTTAGGATTGAGGGAAGGAAAGCTGTACAAGGAACAGGTACCTGCTGGTGTCACAGCTTCAAACAACTTCGAATGCACCTAATATACTTCAGACACCAGCAGAGAACAGACAGATTTCCAACAGGGCTTTCCCTGAGATGGCAGTAGACTCCTATGGCGCTGTCTAACATGAAACATGTCCTTTGTTCTACCCCTTTTTTCATGGTCTTACACACGCACAGCATCTGCTTTGCAATGGAGAGGTCTTTTATGAGATTATGAGATTATGGACTATAATATTGGATTATCTGGGTAATCCACCCAGTAAATGGCATCTTTCAAAACATGGATCCGTTTATATTTTTATGTCTTTCATTTGATTTACAATATGTACCAGACATGTATATTACTGAGAATATGCAGGACGTTTTGCTCAAGAGGTGTCCTGTCAATAAAATAATTACTGAGTTTGAGACCTGCAATGGGGGTTACACTGTTGCCGTTAGCAAAAATTGCTACATTGGTGGCAGCGGTGGAATGCTGCCTTGGGGACCATCAGAGAGGCGTGCACATGTGATGTACTTGGTATGGAGAAGCATAGGGGCACGCTCTCCCGAAAGGAGGGATAGTGTAACAAACCTTGCCTTAGGCCTGTTACAGTCCCCCTAAAAGGGTTAAACCGTTGTTTGAGCAGTGGTTAGCAGGTCAGCCTGTTGAAGACCCGGGTTGGAGGCCCGAAAGGGGGGTTACACTGTCGCAGTTAGCAGAAATCCCTACAATATCATGGTTTAGTTTATTTTGTAAATTAGACTATTGTTGAGAATTCATAGTGACCAAATTGAGTGTGTAAGAAAAAAGGGACACACAGAGAGATGCTTTTAGAATGGTTTGTGGCCACCTTTTACCCCCCTTTGCACAGTTTGAAATACTTCCTAGGGTCCTTTATTTTGAAACTTGATTATGTCACACAGTAAAGCCACAGATGGGCCAGATGTTTCACCTGATGTGTAAATCTGAAGCATCCGGTTTGCGTTTCCAACGACTACCAGATATGGTAAAGCCCAGTGTTCGGCAGTGGGAGAAAATTGAGATGGATTTTGGCAGACATTCTGATAATTTTGTCATCGATAGAACATTTAATCTCATTACACTTTCTCTTCCCAAAACTACAATCTGTTACGGACAGAGTGGACTCCGTTTTGTAAACTTTACCATTTGCCAAAGTTTTTAAAAACGGCATTGTTTAGAAGGAGTGCAAGGGTGAATTGCGTTATTGTACGTGCACACTTCAAAGTAGGTGTTCCCTGACAGGAATGCACAACGCGCCAATACGATCTCGCTAGCTCGTGCTTGGCTCTGCCCACCTCCTTGTTCTGCCTACTGTGATTAATTTGCTCCCATTGGAAACGACAGGATGCAGTCTCTCTTGGAGTAGTTACAAAACATCTTTGGTAAAACTGTAAATTTGCAGCTGTAAGATTTACGTTATGTAAGACCGAAGAACTTGATTTTCAATTTAATTCCCCTACCCTCGCCTTCACAATACACATTCAAATGAACAGTTTCCACCCTGCGTAACACACGTCTTTTTTCATACGAAATATAGTCAGCCGATATTGAAACTCTGATTACAATATTGTCCGTAACTAAAATAGTCTATAGCCTACTCCACACACTGTCATGTGATAAGAGTAGCCTACAGAGTCGGGAAATTGTAACATTGTATCCATCATTATTCAACATCAAAGGACAGTGCACTAGAGGGGGATGTCCGGATGAAAGAAATAGCGCTACGTACTGTACACGAAAGCATATCTCCATTTGCAACAGGCGGCAGTCTATGTCAATTAGACATAGCACGGTATCCTTTACCTGGTCGGCGTGCATAAGGATTTCGGAAATTCTGGAAATCTAACGGAACTCTTTTCAGAGGTAGGTTATTTAAAGGATTAAAGTATCGGATAAAGGATTTAGATGGGATATTACTTGCATGTATGCCATTTATGAGCATTGAATATTACATATGGACATTCTTAACATTTGAATAACTTCAGTCTTACAGGATAGACGTATCTCTGACTAGTTCCCTAAACAGACAATGTGTCCAAATCGTCAATATGTTAGGGGATTTACGATTTCCTGCACGACGACTCTGTATCATAGGTGCTTTTAGCTGGAACTTGAACAACCGTCCACGTAGTATTGTATCAGGTAAACACTGTTGTTTCCCGAGGAAATTTCCGCGCCATAGGGCAGCAACTATAGACCTACTTAGGCTATACAAGCTACATCAAGGCGTTAACGTCTGCAGCCTATGGGCTACAATTCATATGCAATTATTGTTTCCAGTAACATAGAAACATTTGTCATTTTTAGCATAGTGCATGGCATGTGTGCATAATGTCATTGGTTGTCAGATAACGATCGCGTTATGTAGTTTAGGCACCAACAACAGATTATAGAAAACCCTTTTGCAATTACAGTTGAAGTCGAAAGTTTACATACACCTTCGCTAAATACATTTAAACTAAGTGTTTCACAATTCCTGACATTTAATCCTAGTAAAAATTCCCTGTCTTAGGTCAGTTAGGATCACCACTTTTTTTAAGAATGTGAAATGTCAGAATAATAGGAGATAATGATTTATTTCAGCTTTTATTTCTTTCATCACTTTCCCAGTGGGTCAGAAGTTTACATACACTCAATTAGTATTTGGTAGCATTGCCTTTAAGTTGTTTAACTTGGGTCAAACGTTTCGGGTAGCCTTCCACAAGCTTCCCACAATAAGTTGGGTGAATTTTGGCCCATTCCTCCTGACAGAGCTGGTGTAACTGAGTCAGGTTTGTAGGCATCCTCGCTTGCACACGCTTTTTCAGTTCTGCCCACACATTTTCTATAGGATTGAGGTCAGGGCTTTGTGATGGCCACTCCAATACCTTGACTTTGTTGTCCTTAAGCCATTTTGCCACAACCTATGCTTGGGAAGTATGCTTGTGGTGATTGTCCATTTGGAAGACCTATTTAACTTCCTGACTGATGTCTTGAGATGTTGCTTCAATATATCCATTTTCCATCCTCATGATGCCATCCATTTTATGAAGTCCCTCTTGCAGCAAAGCACCCCCACAACATGATGCTGCCACCTCCATGCTTCACGGTTGGGATGGTGTTCTTCGGTTTGCAAGCCTCCCCCTTTTTCCTCCAAACATAAGGATGGTCATTATGGCCAAACAGTTCTATTTTTGTTTCATCAGGCCAGAGGACATTTCTCCAAAAGTACGATCTTTGTCCCCATGTGCAGTTGCAAAATGTAGTCTGGCTTTTTTATGGCGGTTTTGGAGCAGTGGTCTCTTCCTTGCTGAGTAGCCTTTCAGGTTATGTCGATGTTGTTTGTACAGATGAATGTGGTACCTTCAGGCGTTTGGAAATTGCTCCCAAGGATGAACCAGACTTGTGGAGGTCTACAATTTTTTTTCTGAGGTCTTGGCAAAGAGGCACTGAGTTTGAAGGCACTGAGTTTGAATACATCCACAGGGACACCTCCAATTGACTCAAATGATGTTAATTAAAGCCATGGAAGCTTCTAAAGCCAAGGGATTTTCCAGGCTGTTTAAAGGCACAGTCAACTTAGTGTATGTAAACTTCTGACCCACTGGAATTGTGATACAGTTAGTTATAAGCGAAATAATCCGTCTGTAAACAATTGTTGGAAATATTACTTGTCATGCACAAAGTAGATGTCCTAACCAACTTTCCCAAACTATAGTTTGTTAACAAGAAATTTGTGGAGTGGTTGCAAAACAATTTTTAATGATTCCGACCTAATTGTATGTAAACTTCCAACTTCAACTGTATATTAATAAGAACATTAAAAAAATGTATACCAACAATAGTTTATTTTTTTGTGAAATTTCTTTAATTTAATTTAGTCATTTTACAGAGGGGGATTACAGGTACAAAAACAAGCAAAGAAATGCATACAAAATAACCCCAATCCATTCCCCATCCACCCTCCTGCATCCTCCCCACCCGGAAACCATGCCCCACTTACCCTACCCAAAGAAAGCATGCCTCTCACTCCTTCCCATTCCACCCACCAAACAAGGTTGCTTACCAGTCCCACTCCCACCCATCCATCCCCAGAGTCTCAATTGTTCCTTGACTAGCACATTCATTCTCGTTGTCGATAATTGTATTGTTATAACTTCTAGTAGTAACTGTATCCCCTGGTTAAATGGGAAAGAATGAGGTACCATTTAGACCATCCCAAAAATCGCTGCAGTGAGGCCTGCCAGCAATACTTTTCTCTGATTGATTGAGAGATTCAAGGTGCTATCATTGTCAGATAAAATAATAGGTGCAAAGCTTTGAATATTTAAATTCATCCACCCCGAAATGAATGTTGTAACTTTGCCCCAGAAGTAATTTTAAGTGCAGGGCACTCCCACATCATATGAAGGAATGTGCCTACCTGATTTAGGGGACACAGTGAATAGTTGGGAGTTGGGACCAAAATACACAGTCTGTGAACACATTTATGTACACATTTATGGTTCGGATTAGGGGATGCCATGGTCTTATTTTTCCATATTATGTTCTAGTTAAAGGGTTTTTCAGATTCAATTAGATCTGTTGACCATACTTTTTTAAATGGCTAGCTCAGCATATGAACTTTCCAAAAATATGTTTTGACTTTAAAGCAAGGAGATGTTTCTATTTTGATATTGTGAAAGAAAACATTTGACAGTCAAAATGATTTGTTTTTGGATAAATTGTTATACAGTGCTATTCCAGTAATCCATGGCTAATCTCTTTCTTTGTCATTTGACAGTAAACATAATAGATGGTGGTCAACTAACACATAGTAGTCCACTAGCCCACAATCAAGGTAGAAGTTAGTGAGTTGTGGATCCCTCAGAGGGAAATCCCCAAATTCAGAGACGGTAACCATCCCAAACTGAAGCATTGTGAAAATTACGATGTCTGTCAGAATGGGGCTTGTCCTTCGCCTAGCCTGTAATCACGTACCTAGTATGGTTTGATTGATTCATAATCTAGGCCTACAGCAGTTGTTAAATGTTTGGGAGCCAGGTTTAAGGTTAGACACGACTTCTTTTTACTCATTGTCCTTCTCCACCATCTCTACCTTTTGTGATGAAGGCGGGGCTTGAAGGCTCGAGCGGGGCTTGAATCCGGGACCTTGTGAAATCTGAAACCCCTTGACAAGATCAAATCCAATTTTATTTGTCACATGCACTGAATACAACTGGTGTAGACCTCTCTCTCTCTCTCTCTCTCTCTCTCTCTCTCTCTCACTCTTTTCTCTCTCTCTCTCTCTCTCTCTCTCTCTCTCTCTCTCTCTCTCTCTCTCTCTTTCTCTTTCTCTTTCTTTCTCTCGCGTGTGTGATCGTGATGGCATTGTGTGTGTGAGCCATGGCCCCCTCTCTGACCACCCTGGGGAAGCTGCCTGTGGTGCGCTGTCGGCTGCTGCAGCGCTACGAGCACCAGCCCTTTGTCTCATGCCTGGCCGGACTCTACGGCTGTCAATGGAGACGCTACCAGAGGACCCACGCCACGCCGGGAGACTGCTGCTGCACCAAGGTCAGGGATGTCAGGGTTCAAGCAGGGACGGGATGGGGGGATTGAGTTCCCAAGTGAGATCATTTGATGGGAAAAGCTGTTTTTGTTTGTTGAATATCTGGTCATTTCACAGGATGGTTTTATACCCCTGACAGAGACTATACTCACACACACTACTACTACACTGTACTCTCTCTCACTCACATGCACAACATGCATGCGTGCCCACACACAAGTTATCTGTTTCTTTTTCTCCCTCACTCTGTCAATATCTTTCATGGCTTACATAACTTTTACTGTGACAGTTTTACAATCACTGTTTAGCCAGTAAGGAGCTTTTCTTCACATTGCTCTCTCCCCAGAGTTCAAAGTGCACTCCCTCAACTGTATGGAAAGCATTCTAGGCAATACATGCATACATTCAGCCCTTTCAAAGAATAGCACTCTCTTATGTTTTGTAAGAGCATTTATTGGAAAATTCCACCCATCTTTTGGTATTTGTTTCATTGTTCCACTGTTGATGTAGTCCCAAAAATGTTTTGCATGTCAGCAATCAACTTTTCAAGATATATAACTTTCAAAATACAGAAATACCGGCTATATTTTGAAAGTTATATATCTTGAAAACTTGATTGCTGACATGCTAAACATTTTTGGGACTACAGCAACAATGGACTAATAGTTTCTGGGTGGAGTTTTCCTTTAAATGCTGCAAAACAACAACTTGCTGTGTGACAATCCATTGACTAATGTTAGCCCAGGCTTGAGTTGTTTACCTCATATGTCAGGGGAAAACACAAATAGAAGTGAAAAAGGTTTGGCGAAGGTAGTGGCTCTGGCCATGAATTCCTGCCTTGCCACCAATACGTTGTGGGTTCAAACCTCATCACTGGTAATTACTTGTTAGTGTACATTTCCATGCCAACAGTATATGGGTTGTGCACTTGTTATGAAGTCACTATGTGGGATTTATTGTGTCTCTCTCCCCTGCAGTTGGAATGTGCCAGCTTTGCACTCCTCATCGTGACATTCTGTCTCACACTGGTCTTCCTCTACTTCTGGAGTGAAGCTCAGAATGACTACAATGATTTTGACTGGTAGGTCTGACTATTACATATTCACAATGTAATGTAAACACAAATCTAAGTATGAACAAGCATTCAAATATATAAGAACTCAAACACACACACACACACACACACACACACACACACACACACACACACACACACACACACACACACACACACACACACACACACACACACACACACACACACACACACACACACACACACACACACACACACACACACACACACACGTGCAAGGCCAGACCACAACTCTGTGGCAGCAGTGGTAGCAGCAGGAGTATGTCATTGAGATTTAGTGGTGTTCCTGTCAGGAGAATCTCCTCTCCTGCATCACATTAACAACATTACCTCCTACTGTATAGCCACAACTCTTGCTATTGACTATTTGAAAAAGTTATAAAAAGCTTGCCCTGTTCTTTCCATCAGGCTGCACACAATATTCTCTCATCAAGCAATCATATTTTCACCCATCAGACTATTCTAAATGTAATCTTGTCTTTACTAATATGTAACATTTGTTTCGATTTGGAATGGTGCATTATCAAATGGGCAGGAACAAGGGAACAGGGGCAGGGGGGAAAAGACATGTCATCCGTATGCACTGGAATAGTGAATGGAGGCTGCTTTCCCTTAGTTTAAATTATACTGGGTAGGCTCCTCTGGTTTTATAACATAGTGGAGCAGCTTAGAAATGGACTTACAGTAGCAGCTGGGATTCTTCTCTTTTTAGTGGCAACCATCAAAAGTCTGCGTTCACACAGGATTGTGGAAATGTCTGGGCAAATAAGAACCCTTCTTTCATTTCACACATTAACCACTGTTTGAGGAGCAGGTGATATTCCGCCCAAACTCTATGTCATGGGCTCCCCAACCATGTTTCTAAAGCTACCCAGTGCTTAATTTGGGACCAAACCATGAGAAATCTGTACAGGAACATTGATAGTAACAACGAAACATATTTAATTAAACTGGTGACAGGCCCCATCTCTGCACGCTTGAGAAAGGAATAAGACGAGAGAGGAGGAGATATTCTGTGGCTAAAGGTATTGTCAGCCTATTAATTATAAAACTATAAAAAAAGGCCCTATTACTAGGCTATTCAAAATCAAATACAAAATTCACTATAATTGTAGGCTAACTCGCTAAACCAACCTGCACAATCAATGAACCAACAGCATCACCTAGGCCTATACATTCTCTCCCAGACGCATGGATAGAAAGTTTGGAGCGTAGCACAAGGTAACCAGTCCATCCAGTATGCCTAATAATACAGTCCACACTCAGACTATTACTATCTTTTTTTTGTTTTGGAGTATAGGCTAGACCAATTATGTACCAAAGACATCTTAAATCTATGCATTTTGTTATGTTTTTCTGGCATGTATAATATGCGGTAGGCTATTAGGTTATGTATTGTATAACCGCACAATCATTATTTTTTAAATCTTTTTTTTTGTGCTCATATACAGTGCCTTCAGAAAGTATTCACACCCCTTGACTTGTGTTACAGACTGAATTTAACATTGATAACATTTACATTATTTGTCACTTTCCTACACACAATACCCTATAATGTAAAAGTGGAATTATGTTTTTTTTTTAATGTTTATAAATTCATTACAAATGTACGCTGAAATGTCTTGAGTCAAAAAGTATTCAAACCCTTTGTTATGGCAATTTGCAAGCCTAAGTTCAGGAGTACAAATTTGCTTAAAAAGTAAATGACTCACTCTGTGTGCAATAATAGTGCTTAACATGATTTTTGAATGACTACCTCATCTCTGTACCCCACACATACCATTTTTTTGTTGGGTCCCTCAGTTGAGAAGTGAATTTCAAACACAGATTCAACCACAAAGTCGAGGGAGGTTTTCCAATGCCTCGCAAAGAAAGGCCCCATTGGTAGATGGGTAAAAATACAAAAGCAGACATTGACTATCCTTTAGACCATGGTGAAATTATGAATTACACTTTGGATGGTGTATCAATACACCCTGTCACTACAAAGATACAGGTGTACTTCCTTCTTGCCAGAGAGGAAGGAAACTGCTCAGGGATTTCACAATGAGGCCAATGGTGACTTTACAACAATTACAGTGTTTAATGGCTGATAGGAGAAAACTGAAAATGGATCAACAACGTAGCTACTCCACAATACCAACTTAATTGACAGAGTGAAAAGAAGGAAGCCTGTTTGTAACAAGGCACTAAAGTAATACTGCAAAAAATGTGGCAAAACAATTCACTTTTTGTCCTGAATAAGAACTTTTATGTTTGGGGAAAATCCAATATAACTCATTACTGAGTACCACTCTCTATATTGTCAAGCATAGTGGTGGCTGCATCATGTTATGGGTATGCTTGTAATCGTTAAGGACTAGGGAGTTTTTTTAGGATAAAAATACATGGAATTGAGCTAAGCACAGGCAAAATCCTAGGGGAAAATCTGGTTGTCTGCTTTCCACCAGACTCTGGGAGATTAATTCACCTTTCAGCAGGACAATAACCTAAAACACAAGACCAAATCTACACCGGCGTTGCTTACCAAGAAGACAATGAATGTTCCTGAGTGACCGATTTACAGTTTTGACTAAATCTACTTGAAAATCTATGGCAAGACCTGAAAATTATGTCTAGCAATTATCTTTTTTATTTTTTATGTATTTTTTGTTGTTGAATTTTACCCCGTTTTTCTCCCCAATTTCGTAGTGTCCAATTGTTAGTAGCTACTATCTTGTCTCATCGCTACAACTCCCGTACGGGCTCGGGAGAGACGAAGGTTGAAAGTCATGCGTCCTCCGATACACAACCCAACCAAGCCACACTGCTTCTTAACACAGAGCGCCTCCAACCCGGAAGCCAGCCGCACCAATGTGTCGGAGGAAACACCGTGCACCTGGCCTGCCACAGGAGTCGCTGGTGCGCGATGAGACAAGGATATCCCTACTGGCCAAACCCTCCCTAACCCGGACGACGCTAGGCCAATTGTGCGTCGCCCCACAGACCTCCCAGTTGCGGCCGGCTGCGACAGAGCCTGGGCGCAAACCCAGAGTCTCTGGTGGCACAGCTAGCGCCGCGATGCAGTGCCCTAGACCACTGCGCCACCCGGGAGGCCATGTCTAGCAATTATCAAGAAACAATTTGACAGAGCTTGAAGAATTTTGAAAAGAATAATGGTCAAATGTTGCACAATCCAGGTGTGGAAAGCTCTTAGAGACATACCCAGAAAGAGTTACAGCTGTAATCACTGCCAAAGGTGCTTCTACAAAGTATTGACTTGGGTGTGAATACTTACAGTGGGGCAAAAAAGGTGTCTTTTATACTGATAACAAGTTCAAACAGGAGCAATTAATACAGGTAAAAGGGGGAAGGACAGAGGAGCCTCTTAAAGAAGAAGTTACAGGTCTGTGAGAGCCAGAAATCTTGCTTGTTTGTAGGTGACCAAATACTTATTTTCCACCATAATTTGCAAATAAATTCATTAAAAATCCTACAATGTGATTTTCAGGATTTTTTTTCTCATTTTGTCTGTCATAGTTGAAGTGTACCTATGATGAAAATTACAGGCCTCTCTCATATTTTTAAGTGGGAGAACTTGCACAATTGGTGGCTGACTAAATACTTTTTTGCCCCATTGTATGTAAATGATATATTTCTTTATTTAATTTTCAATAAATGTGCAAACATTTCTAAAAATATGTTTTCACTTTGTCATTATGGGGTATCGTGTGTGTGTTTTTAGATGGGTGAAAACAATTATGTTTAATCCATTTAGAATTCAGGCTGTAACACAACAAAATGTGGAATAAGTCAAGGGGTATGAATATTTTCTGAAGGCACAGTACCGGCGTATGCATAAGCTCTAATATGTGTATAAGTGATTTACATTCAACGTCTTAAATGCTTTAAATTAATCATCACCTTAGAAAGCGCTGTCAATTTCATTATTTTACTTTGAAACAACATCAATTGTGTTGTTTGGAACAACATCCACGAGGACCATGTTTTCCAGTTTCACCCTGTTGTTGAACTTCATTCTTCAAATTGATCATCTCAGCGAGGTCGAAAAATGCAGCCTAACAGTGAATTAAAAACATGATACTGTTGATAAGTGTTTAATGATGATGATTTTTGATTACATTTGCATTGATGTCAGAGTGTTTAGAGGGATAATTGAGCCCTAAGTACCCCACACACACACATCCCCACTCTCATCGCCATCCTTGCTCTCGCTCTCTCGCTCGCTCGCTTCCTTCCGATTTTCTCTCTCTTTCTCCAGGTTTAACTTTGGGAACCTGGGTTTCTGGTTCCCCTGGTCTGTGGTGTTACTGGTCATCGCTGCCGCCTTCTTCAGCTACATCACTCTGCTGCTGGTGAGGGGTGTGTGTTTGTTTGTGGGGCTCCACAAGGGGGGTTGGAGGGCATGCATAAATCAGTCACAGATCAATCTGGGGATCCCCCCAGGAATATACTGTACTATACTGAACCATAGCTATACTGTACTGTACCAGGGATATACTGTATTGAACCAGAGCTATACATCAAATAAAATTGTATTTGTCACGTGCTGAATATAACAGGTGTAGTAGACCTTACAGTGAAATGCTTACTTACAAGCCCCTAACCAATAATGCAGTTTTAAGAAAATACTTAAAATACCTAAAAGTAAGAGATAAAAAAAATAAAAAAACAATAGCAGGGCTACCGGTACCGGTACAGAGTCAATGTGAAGGGGCACCGTTGTCGAGGTAATTAAGGTAATATGTACATGTAGGTTATTAAAGTGACTATGCATAGATAACAACAGAGAGTAGCAGCGGTGTAGAAGGGGGGGAAATGCAAATAGTCTGGGTAGCCATTTGATTAGATGTTCAGGAGTCTTATGGCTTGGTGGGATAGAAGCTGTTTAGAAGCCTCTTGGACCTGGACTTGGCACTCCGGTACCGCCTGCCATGATTGCAGAGAGAACAGTCTATGACTAGGGAGGCTGGAGTCTTTGACAATTTTTTTTGTCTCAGACACCGCCTGGTATAGAGGTCCGGATGGCAGGATGCTTGGCCCCGGTGATGTACTGGGCCGTATGCACTACCCTCTGTAGTGCCTTGCAGTCGGAGGCTGAGCAGTTGCCATACTAGGGGCAGTGATGCAACCAGTCAGAATGCTCTCAATGGTGCAGCTGTAGAACCTTTTGAGGATCTGAGGACCCATGCCAAATCTTTTCAGTCTCCTGAGGGGGAATAGGTTTTGTTGTGCCCTCTTCACGATTGTCTTGGTGTGCTTGGACCATGTTAGTTTGTTGGTGATGTGGACGGAAAGGAACTTGAAGCTCTCAACCTGCTCCACTACAGTCCCGTCTATGAGAATGGGGGTGTGCTCGGTCCTCCTTTTCCTGTAGTCCACAATCATTTCCTTTGTCTTGATCACATTGATGGAGAGGTTGTTGTCCTTGCACCACATGGTCAGGTCTCTGACCTCCTCCCTATAGGCTGTCTCATCGTTGTCGCTGATCATGCTTACCACTGTTGTGTCATTGGCCAACTTAATGATGGCGTTTGAGTCGTGCCTGGACATGCAGTCATGAGTGAATAGGGAGTACAGGAGGGGACTGAGCATGCACACCTGAGGGGCCTCCATGTTGAGGATCAGCGTGGCGATTGTGTTGTTACCTACACTTACTACCTGGGGTCTGCCCGTGATCCTGGGGTCAGTCCAGGATCCAGTTGCAGAGGGAGGTTATTAGTCCCAGAGTCCTTAGTGATGAGAACTGTACTGTATACTGTACTGTACCACGAATATACTCTAGTGTACTGAGCCAGAGCTGTATTGTAACAGGAATATACTATACTATACTGTACCAGAGCTGTACTGTACCAGGAATATACTGTACTATACTGAACCATAGCTGTACTTTACCAGGGCTTTACTGTACTGTACTGAACCAGAGTTATATTGTACTCTACCATGAATATACTGTACTATACTGTACTAGGCATATACTGTACTGTACCAGGAATATACTGTACTGAACCAGAGCTATACTGTACTGAACCAGAGCTGTACTGTACCAGGAATATACTGTACTGAACCAGAGCTTTACTGTACTGAAACAGAGCTGTACTGTACCAGGAATATACTGTACTGAACCAGAGCTTTACTGTACTGAAACAGAGTTGTACTGTACCAGGAATATACTGTACTGAACTGAACCAGAGCTATACTGTACTGTACCAGGAATGTAATGAACTGAACCAGAGCTATACTGTACTGTAACAGGAATGTACTGTACTGAACCAGAGCTATACTGTACTGTACCAGGAATGTACTGAACTGAACCAGAGCTATACTGTACTGTACCAGGAATGTACTGAACTGAACCAGAGCTATACTGTACTGTACCAGGAATGTAATGAACTGAACCAGAGCTATACTGTACTGTACCAGGAATGTAATGAACTGAACCAGAGCTATACTGTACTGTACCAGGAATGTAATGAACTGAACCAGAGCTATACTGTACTGTACCAGGGATATACTGTACTAAACCAGAGCTATACTGTACTGTACCAGGAATGTACTGTACTGAACCAGAGTTGTACTGTACTGAACCAGAGCTATACTGTACTGTACCAGGGATATACTGTATTGAACCAGAGCTTTACTGTACCAGGAATATACTGTACCAGGGATATACTGTACTGTACCAGGGATATACTGTATTGAACCAGAGCTTTACTGTGCCAGGAATATACTGTACCAGGGATATACTGTACTATACAGTACCAGGGTTATACTGTACTTAGCTCTCTGATGGTGTGTGTGTTTTAATTTGTAGCTGTTGGCTGTATGTCTGCTGTCAGAGGGACAGAAGCTGTACCTACACTGGGGCCACAAGGTAACGTCCACATGCCTTCCCCTGCCCAATTTCAACTTCCTCTGCCTACTTCTCTATATCGTGTTTCCTATCCTCCCTGTCTCTCCTAGACATCCTCTTTGCTCTTATAAACTTTAGAATCATCCCATCCATTTTTCCATGTATAGATGAAATGAATGACTTTAGCTAGATTAAATTGCTGACTGCCTGGTAGAAGAAAAGACTGATGAAATGCTGAATGCTGCAGATTTATGGATAGATCCTGAAAAAATGAAGTGAAAATTAATTGTGCTCAGCTCAGTGCAAAATGAAATGCTCATTAGTGTGAAAAGGGTAAGGTGCCAATGGTTGTCTGTTGTCCTAACTGTACTAATCCTCCGGATGTGTTGCCAGATTGGGGTCCTGGTGAGTCTAGCCTTCTCCATTCTTGCCATAGCAGTGCTGTCTGACCTATGTAGCAAAGAGTGGACCACTCTTCTCCTCTCTTTCCAGGTGGGGCCTCCCTTCTTTCTTCTATTATGTTCATATCTCTCTCTTTATTTTCTCTTTACTTCACCTCCTGCAATATGTTTGTTCTTAATAGGTGACGGCACCATATTTACACGTGGGAGGAGTCTTGCTGATGACACTCCTTTCCTGGCCAATAGCCTTGCATTTCTACCACATCAATAGGAAAGGTGAGACTTGTGATTGAGTAGGTGGGGCTTGTTTGAGCAGCTGTATACATAATATGCTAATTACAGAGTAGAATAAGGCAAATACTGACTTCAATTGTTGACTTCCGGCGCCGACAGAGATGGCCGCCTCACTTCGCATTCCTAGGAAACTATGCAGTATTTTGTTTTTTATGTGTTATTTCTTACAATGTTACCCCAGAAAATCTTAGGTTTTATTACATACAGTCGGGAGGAACTATTGGATATAAGAGCAACGTCAACTCACCAACACTACGACCAGGAATGCGACTTTCCCGAAGCGGATCCTCTGTTTGGCCTACCACCCAGGACAATGGATTGGACCCAGCCAGCGACGGCGCCGTAGAAGGGGCAGACGGAGCGGTCTTCTGGTCAGGCTCCGTAGACGGGCACATCGCGCACCGCTCCTGAGCATACTACTCGCCAATGTCCAGTCTCTTGAAAACAAGGTAGACGAAATCCGAGCAAGGGTAGCATTCCAGAGAAACATCAGAGACTGTAATGTTCTTTGCTTCACGGAAACATGGCTCACTCGAGAAACACTATCTGCGTCGGTACAACCACCTGGTTTCTTCACACATCGCACCGACAGAAACAAGCATCTCTCTGGTAAGAAGAAGGGCGGGTGTGTATGCCTTATGATTAGCGAGACGTGGTGTGATCATAACAACATACAGGAACTCAAGTCCTTCTGTTCACCTGACTTAGAATTCCTCACCATCAAATGCCGACCGCATTATCTACCAAGAGAATTCTCTTCAATCATAATCACAGTCATGTATATTCCCCTCCCTAAGCAGACACATCGACGGCCCTGAAAGAACTTCATTCGACTCTATGTAAACTGGATCCACATATCCTGAGGCTGCATTTATTGTAGCTGGGGATTTTACAAGGATAATCTGAAAACTAGGCTCTCCAAATTCTATCAGCATATCGGTTGTGCTA
Organism: Oncorhynchus tshawytscha; assembly: GCF_018296145.1. Classification (NCBI taxonomy): domain Eukaryota; kingdom Metazoa; phylum Chordata; class Actinopteri; order Salmoniformes; family Salmonidae; genus Oncorhynchus; species Oncorhynchus tshawytscha. Next base: position 32,246,594 of record NC_056458.1, read on the forward strand.
CCAGGGCTGGCAAAACCCTAGACCATTGTTATTCTAACTTCCCTGATGCATATAAGGCCCTCCCCGGCCCTCCCTTTGGAAAAGGTGACCACGACTCCATTTTGTTGCTCCCAGCCTATAGACAGAAACGAAAACAGGAAGCTCCCGTGCTCAGGTCTGTTCAACGCTGGTCCGACCAATCGGATTCCACGCTTCAAGATTGCTTCGATCACGTAGACTGGATATGTTCCGCATTGCGACGAACAACAACATTGACGAATACACTGATTCTGTGAGCGAGTTTATTAGCAAGTGCATTGGTGATGTCGTACCCACAGCGTCTATTAAAACATTCCCCAACCAGAAAATGTGGATTGATGGCAGCAGTCGTGCAAAAGTGAAAGCGCGAACCACTGCTTTTAATAAGGGCAAGGTGACCGGAAACATGACCGAATACAAACAGTGTAGCTATTCCCTCCGCAAGGCAATCAAACAAGCTAAGCGTCAGTATAGAGACAAAGTGGAGTCGCAATTCAACGGCTCAGACATGAGAGGTATGTGGCAGGGTCTACAGTCAATCACGGACTACAAAAGAAAAACCAGCACCGTCGCAGACCAGGATGTCTTGCTCCCAGACAGACTAAACAACTTTTGCTCGCTTTGAGGACAATACAGTGCCACTGACATGGCCCGCTACCAAAACCTGTGGGCTCTCCTTCACTGTAGCATATGTGAGTGAAGCATTTAAATGTGTTAACCCTCGCAAGGCTGCAGGCCCAGATGGCATCCCCGGCTGCGTCCTCAGAGCATGCGCAGACCAGCTGGCTGGTGTGTTTACGGACATATTCAATCAATCCTTATCCCAGTCTGCTGTTCCCACATGCTTCAAGAGGGCCACCATTGTTCCTGTTCCCAAGAAAGCTAAGGTAACTTAGCTAAATGACTACCGCCCTGTAGCACTCACTTCCGTCATAATGAAGTGCTTTGAGAGACTAGTCAAGGACCTTATCACCTCCACCCTACCTGACACCCTAGACCCACTCCAATTTGCTTACCGCCCTAATAGGACCACAGACGACGCCATTACACTGCACACTGCCCTAACTCATCTGGACAAGAGGAATACCTATGTAAGAATGCTGTTCATCGATTACAGCTCAGCATTTTACACCATAGTAACCTCAAAACTCGTCATTAAGCTCAAGACCCTGGGTCTCGACCCCGCCCTGTGCAACTGGGTCCTGGACTTCCTGACGGGCCGCCCCCAGGTGGTGAGGGTAGTTAACAACATCTCCACCCCGCTGATCCTCAACACTGGGGCCCCACAAGGGTGCGTTCTCAGTCCTCTCCTGTACTCCCTGTTCACCTACGACTGCGTGGCCATGCACGCCTCCAACACAATCATCAAGTTTGCAGACGACACAACAGTGGTAGGCTTGATTACCAACAACAACGAGACGGCCTACAGGGAGGAGGTGAGGGCCCTCGGAGTGTGGTGTCAGGAAAATAACCTCACACTTAATGTCAACAAAACAAAGGAGATGATTGTGGACTTCAGGAAACAGCAGAGGGAGCAACCCTCTATCTACATTGACGGGACAGTAGTGGAGAGGGTGGAAAGTTTTAAGTTCCTCGGCGTACACATCACGGACAAACTGAAATGGTCCACCCACACAGACAGCGTGGTGAAGAAGGTGCAGCAACGCCTCTTCAACCTCAGGAGGCTGAAGAAATTTGGCTTGTCACCACCAAAAACACTCACAAACCTTTACAGAGGCACAATAGAGAGCACCCTGTCGGGCTGTATCACCGCCTAGTACGGCAGCTGCGCAGCCAATAACCATAAGGCTCTCCAGAGGGTTGTGAGGTCTGCACAAAACATCACCGGGTGCAAACTACCTGCCCTCCAGGACACCTACACCACCCGATGTCACAGGAAGGCCAAAAAGATAATCAAGGACAACAACCACCCGAGCCACTGCCTGTTCACCCCACTATCATCCAGAAGGCGAGGTTAGTACAGGTGCATCAAAGTGGGGACCGAGAGACTGAAAATCAGCGTCTATCTCAAGACCATCAGACTGTTTATTTCTTTATTTAACCTTTATTAACTAGGCAAGTCAGTTAAGAACAAATTCTTATTTACAATGACAGCCTAGTTAACTGCCTGTTCAGGGGCAGAACAACAGACATGTACCTTGTCAGCTCGGGGATTTGAACTTGCAACCTTCCGGCTATTAGTCCAACACTCTAACCACTAGGCTACCCTGCCGCCCAATCAGACTGTTAAACAGCCATCACTAACATTGAGTGGCTGCTGCCAACATACTGACTCAACTCTAGCCACTTTAATAATGGAAGAATTGATGTAATCAATTTATCACTAGCCACTTTATATAATGCTTACATACCCTACATTACTCATCTCCACTTTATATAATGCATCTTGCCATCTTGATGTAATTAAATGCATCACTAGCCACTTTAAACAATGCCACTTTATATAATGTTTTTATACCCTACATTAATCTTCTCAAATGTATATACTGTACTCTATACCATCTACTGCATCTTGCCATCTTGATGTAATTAAATGCATCACTAGCCACTTTAAACAATGCCACTTTATATAATGTTTACATACCCTACATTAATCTTCTCAAATGTATATACTGTACTCTATACCATCTACTGCATCTTGCCTATGCCGTTCGGGCATCACTCATTCATATATTTTTATGTACATTCATATTCATATCATATATTTTTATTCGTATTCATTCCTTTACACTTAAGGTATTTGTTGTGAAATGGTTAGGTTATATTACTTGTTAGATATTACTGCATGGTTGGAACTAGAAGCACAAGCATTTCGCTACACTCACATTAACATCCGCTAACCATGTGTATGTGACAAATATATTTGATTTGATTCAAAACTAGGGCAAGGAAGGAAACTTCAGAGGTTTTTTATTTCAACAGTGAAGATCTCTGATGTGTGAAACTTTAGGGAGGTTTTCTATCTCAACAGTGAACATCTCTGATGTGTGAAACTTTAGGTAGGTTTTCTATCTCAACAGTGAACATCTCTGATGTGTGAAACTTTAGGGAGGTTTTCTATCTCAACAGTGATGTCTGCATGTAATAAAGAATACATCTGTAGATATTCATGTTTTGTTCTGTTTAAATATAATTATTTGTTTTACTTATCATTTTTATTCTTTCTTTAGTCTTGAGGAAATTCCCATCAGATTCCACATATCAACCACAAATTAATAACTGTATCCCTTTGTAAACAGTGTGTCTGTGTGTTCTAGTTGGGCAGGCGCTCATCATGGGGCTGTACCTGGCGGTGCTGTGTGCCCTCTACCTGGTGCCCCTGGGCATGTACTCGCCCTGTCTTAAAGAGGAGGGCACTCTGGGCCTTGCACCAGCCCTCATCGGGCACAGAGGGGCACCCATGGTGGGTAGGCCTCATCAGCAACGCCATTAATGCCAACCCATTCTTATCCATAGCTAAAAACCTATTTTCATCAACACTAACCCATTCTCATCAACACTAACCCATTCTCATCAACACTAACCCATTCTCATCAACACTAACCCATTCTCATCAACACTAACCCATTCTCATCAACACTAACCCATTCTCATCAACACTAACCTATTTTCATCAACACTAACCCATTCTCATCAACACTAACCCATTCTCATCAACACTAACCTATTTTCATCAACACTAACCCATTCTCATCAACACTAACCCATTCTCATCAACACTAACCTATTTTCATCAACACTAACCCATTCTCATCAACACTAACCCATTCTCATCAACACTAACCTATTTTCATCAACACTAACCCATTCTCATCAACACTAACCTATTTTCATCAACACTAACCCATTCTCATCAACACTAACCTATTCTCATCAACACTAACCCATTCTCATCAACACTAACCCATTCTCATCAACACTAACCCATTTTCATCAACACTAACCCATTTTCATCAACACTAACCCATTTTCATCAACACTAACCCATTCTCATTAACCCATTTTCATCAACACTAACCCATTCTCATCAACACTAACCCATTCTCATCAACACTAACCCATTCTCATCAACACTAACCCATTCTCATCAACACTAACCCATTCTCATCAACACTAACCCATTCTCATCAACACTAACCCATTCTCATCAACACTAACCCATTCTCATCAACACTAACCCATTCTCATCAACACTAACCCATTCTCATCAACACTAACCCATTCTCATCAACACTAACCCATTCTCATCAACACTAACCCATTCTCATCAACTCATTTCAATACTAACTGCCTGCAGGTAGCCTAGTGGTTGGAGCGTTGGGCCAGTAACTGAAAGGTTGCTAGTTTGAAAATCCAAGCGACGAGGTGAAAAATGTGCCGATTTTCACTTGAGCAAGGCCATACTACTAAGGCTAACCCTGTAAACAACACGTGATGTAGTAGTAGAAGAAGTGTGGTAGTTGGATCATTTATTACCGTTGTCAGTATAAGTCAAACCTTTTGGGCTATGTTATTATCTGAACTGATGTTTGTGCCTGGTATTTATCATCTGTGTCAGTAGTACCTCTGTTTAGGGTAACCATATGTTCAAATCATTTGTATGTGTGTTATACCCCAGCTTGCGCCAGAGAACACTCTCATGTCCTTTGAGAAGGCGGTGGAGGCTGGAGGGCAAGGTCTAGAGACTGACGTCACCATCAGGTCAGTGGTGGTTGTCCACCCTCCTCACACCTTAATGCTCCGTTTCCATCTAGTTCGGGGATAATCTACTACATTCAGCCGTAGGCCGGTTAGTTTTTTTCTTGAGTGGATAGTTGTCACTAGCCTACACACAATACCCCATAATGTCAAAGTGGAATTATGTTAGACATGTTTACCTATTAATTAAACATGAAAAGCATAAATGTCTTGAGTCAATAAGTATTCAACCCTTTTGTAATGGCAAGCTTAAATAAGTTCAGGAGTAAAAATGTGTTTAACGAGTCACATTATAAGTTGAATGAACTCACTCTGTATGCAACAATGAATCACCATGAGGCCAATTGCGACTTTAAAACAGTTAGTTTAATGGTTGTGATAGGAGAGAACTGAGGATGGATCAACAACATTTTGTAGTTACTCCACAAAACTAACCTAAATGATAGAGTGAAAAGGTGGAAGCCTGTACATAATACAAATATTCAAAAATATGCATCCTGTTTCTAATAAGGCACTAAAGTAATACTGTAAAAAAAAAGTAAAGAAATTCTCTTTATGTCCTGAATACAAAGCGTTATGTTTGGGGCAAATTCAACAGAACACATCCCTGATATGAGTGAAAATCCACTCTTCATATTTTCAAGCGTGGTGGTGGCTGCATCATGTTATGGGTATGCTTGTCATTGGCAAGGGCTAGGGAGTCTTTTTGGATGAAAAGAAAAGGAATAGGGATAAGCACAGGCAAAGTCCTAGAGGAAATCTTGGTACATTCTGCTTCTCCAACAGACATTGGGAGACATTCACCTTTCAGTAGGACAAAAATCTAAAACACAAGGCCAAATATACACTGAAGTTGCTTACCATGAAGACAGTTTGGACTTAAATTGGCTTGAAAATCTATGGCAAGACCTAAAAATGTCTGTCTAGCAATGATCAATGGGGTTGAATACTTATGTAATCAATATATATTATTGATTTATTTTTCATACATTTTTTATAAATGTTAGAATGTTTCTTCTACTTTGACAGAGTATTTTCTGTAGATCATTGACAAAAAATTACCATTTTAAATACATTTGAATCCCACCTTGTAACACAACAAAATATGGAAAAAGTCGAGAGGTGTGAATGCTTTCTGAAGGCGCTGTAATTACAAATAATTGACCACAAGAAGCTCAAACAGATATAGTATTTGAATAAAACAACCATTTCAAACCTTGCTTACATTTGTGTACAGTCACATATATTCTATTATGCATGGGAATACTTTGGATTAGATTTCCTAAATTAAAATCACTTGGAGCCAAGTTGCTGGTGGTTTTACAGTATTTTACATCCAAAGAATAAGTGTACAAAACATAAAGAACACTTTCCTAATATTGAGTTGCCTTTTGCCCACAGAACATTCTCAATTTGTCAGGGTCTACAAGGTGTTGAAAGCTTTCCACAGGGATGCTGGCCCATGTTGACTCCTATACTTCCCACGCTTGTGTTAAGTTGGCTGGATGTCCTTTGGGTGGTGGACCATTGTTGATAAACACGGGAAACTGTTGAGCGTGAAAAACTCAGCAACGCTGCAGTTCTTGACACATACCGGTGCGCCTGGCACCTAGTATCATACCCCAATCAAAGACACTTAAATCTTCACTCACTGAATGGCACACATACAGTACACAATCCATGTCTCAAGGCTTAAAAATCCTTATTTAACCGGTCTCCTCACCTTCATTTACACTGAATGAAGTGGATTTAACAAGTGACATCAATAAGGGGTCATAGCTTTCACCTGGATTCACCTGGGCAGTCTGTCATGGAAAGAGCAGGTGTTCTTAATGTTTTGTACACTCAGTGTGATTATGTATTCAAAAGTTTGTGGTCACTTAGAAATGTCCTTGTTTTTGAAAGAAAAGCCTATTTTTTTTGTCCATTACAATAACATCAAATTGATCAGACATACAGTGTAGACGTTGTTAATGTTGTAAATGACTATTGTAGCTGGAAAAGGCAGATTTTTAATGGAAATCTACAAAGGCGTACGTACAGAGGCCCATTATCAGCAACCATCATTCCTGTGTTCCAATGGCACGTTGTGTTAGCGAATCCAAGTTGATCATTTTAAAAGGCTAATTGATCATTAGAAAACCCTTTTGCAATTACAGTTGAAGTCGAAAGTTTACATACACCTTCGCCAAATACATTTAAACTCAGTTTTTCACAATTCCTGACATTTAATCCTTGTAAAAATTACCTGTCTTAGGTCAGTTAGGGTCACCGTTTATTTTAAGAATGTGAAATTTCAGAATAATAGGAGAGAATGATTTATTTCAGCTTTTATTTCTTTCATCACATTCCCAGTGTGACAGAAGTTTACATACACTCAATTAGTATTTGGTAGCATTGCCTTTTTTAATTGTTTAACTTGGGTCAAACATTTCGGGTAGCCTTCCACAAGCTCCACACAATAAGTTGGGTGAATTTTGTCCCATTCCTCCTGACAGAGCTGGTGTAACTGAGTCAGGTTTGTAGGCATCCTTGCTCGCACACGCTTTTTCTGTTCTGCCCACACATTTTCTATTTGTGGGCAGCATCTGGTCCTTTGTTGTTGTTGTTCTGGGATTGTTTTGCGCTTTTCGCACCAAAGTACATTAATCTCTAGGAGACAGAACGCATCTCCTTCCTGTGGTATGACGGCTGTGTGGTCCCATGGTGTTTATACATGCGTACTATTGTTTGTACAGATGAACGTGGTACCTTCAGGCATTTGGAAATTCGCCCAAGGATGAACCAGACTTGTGGAGGTCTACACATTTTTTTTCTGAGGTCTTGGCTGATTTCTTTTGATTTTCCCATGATGTCAAGCAAAGAGGCACTGAGTTTGAAGGTAGGCCTTGAAATACATCCACAGGTACACCTCCAATTGACTCAAATGATGTCTATTAGCCTATCAGAATCTTCTAAAGCCATGGCATAATTTTCTGGAATTTTTTTCCAAGCTGTTTAAAGGGACAGTCAACTTAGTGTATGTTAACTTCTGACCCACTGGAATTGTGATACAGTGAAAAAATCTGTCTGTAAACAATTGTTGGGAAAATTACTTGTCAGGCACAAAGTACATGTCCTAACCGACTTGCAAAAACTATAGTTTGTTATCAAAAAATTTGTGAAGTGGTTGAAAAACGTGTTTTAATGACTCCAACCTAAGTGTATGTAAACTTCCGACTTCAACTGTATGTTAGCACAGCTGAAAACTGTTGTACTGATTAAAGAAGCAATAAAGCTGGCCTTGTTGAGACTAGTTGAATATCTGGAGCATCAGCATTTGTGGGTTCGATTACAAGCTCAAAATGGCCAGAAACAAAGTACTTTCTTCTGAAACCTATCAGTCTCTTCTTGTTCTGAGAAATGAAGGTTATTCCATGCAAGAAATTGCAAAGAAACTGAAGATCTCGTACAATGTTGTATACTACTCCCTTCGCAGAACAGCGTAAACTGGTCCTAACCAGAATAGAAAGAGGAGAGCAAGAGGACAAGTACAGTAGTGTCTAGCTTGAGAAACAGATGCCTCACAAGTCCCCAACTGGCAGCTTCATTAAATAGTACCCGCAAAACACCAGTCTCAACGTCAACAGTGAAGAGGTGACTCCGGGATGCTGGCCTTCTAGGCAGAGTTGCAAAGAATAATACATATCTCAGACTGGTCAATAAAAATAAAATATTAAGATGAGCAAAAGAACACACACTGGACAGAGGAACTCTACCTAGAAGGGCAGCATCCCGGAGTCGCCTCTTCACTGTTGACGTTGAGACTGGTGATGTTGACGTTGAGACTGACGTCCAACCCTTGACTCAGTACTTTGTTGAAGCACCTTTGGCAATGATTACAGCATCACGTTTTCTTGGGTGTGACGCTACAAGCTTGCCACACCTGTATTTGTGGAGTTTCTCCCATTCTTCTCTACAGATCCTCTCAAGCTCTGTCAGGTTGGATGGGGAGCTTTGCTGCACAGCTATTTTCAGGTCTCTCCAGAGCTGTTAGATCGGGTTCAAATCTGTGTTCTGGCTGGGCCACTCAAGGACATTCGGAGACTTTTAAAAATGTAAATGGAACCTTTATTTAACTAGGCAAGTCAGTTAAGAACAAATTTTTATTTACAATGACAGCCTACCCTGGCCAAACCCATATGTCGCTGGGCCAATTGTGCGCAGCCCTATGGGACTCCAAATCATGTCCTGATGTGATATAGCCTAGATTCGAACCTGGGACTGTAGTGACACCTCTTGCACTGAGATGCAGTGCAGTACTCTAGGAAGAGTCTTGGTGGTTCCAAACGACTTCCATTTAAGAATGAAGGCCACTGTGTTCTTGGGGACCTTCAATGCTGCAGAAATGTTGTACCCTTCCCCAGATCTGTGCCTCAACACAATCCTGTCTCAGAGCGCTACGAACAATTCCTTCGACCTCATGGCTTGGATTTTGCTCTGACATGCATTGTCAACTATGGGACCTTATATAGACAGGTGTGTGCCTTTCCAAATCATGTCCAATCAATTTAATTTACCACAGGTGGACTCCAATCAAGTTGTAGAAACATCTCAAGGATGATCAATGGAAACAGGATGCATCTGATCTCAATTGCGAGTGTAATAGCTAAGGGTCTGATACGTATATAAATAAGGTATTTCTGTTTTTTTTATTTTTTTGAAATTTAGAAATTTGCAAACAGTTCTAAAAACCTGCTGTTTTTGCTTTGTCATTATGGGGTATTGTGTGTAGATTGCTGAGGGATTTTTTATTTATTTAATCCATTTTAGAATAAGGCTGTAACATAAGAAATTGTGGGAAAAGTCAAGGGGTCTGAATACTTTCTGAAGTCACAGTATATAAACTCAACAAAAAAAGAAATGTCCTCTCAATGTCAACTGGTCTTATTTTTAATCAAACTTAACATGTGTAAGACATGACATGTGACTAACAGAAATGGAAGAATGTGTCCCTGAACAAAGGGGGGTCAAAATCAAAAGTAACAGTCAGTATCTGGTGTAGCCACCAGCTGTATTAAGTACTGCAGTGCATCTCCTCCTCGTGGACTGCACCAGATTTGCCAGTTCTTGCTGTGAGATGCAACCCCACTCTCCACCAAGGCACCTGCAAGTTCCCGGACATTTCTTGGGGGGAATGGCCCTAGCCCTCACCCTCCGATCCAACAGGTCCCAGATGTGCTCAATGGGATTGAGATCCGGGCTCTTCGCTGGCCATGGCAGAACACTGACATTCAAGGCTTGCAGGAAACACGCACAGAACGAGCAGTATGGCTGGTGGCATTGTGATGCTGGAGGGTCATGTCAGGATGAGCCTACAGGAAGGGTACCACATGAGGGAGGAGGATGTCTTCCCTGTAACGCACAGCGTTGAGAGTGCCTGCAATGACAACAAGCTCAGTCCGATCATGCTGTAACACACCGCCCCAGACCATGACGGACCCTCCATCTCCAAATCGATCCCGCTCCAGAGTACAGGCCTCGGTGTAAAGCTCATTCCTTCGATGATAAACACGAATCTGACCATCACCCCTGGTGAGACAAAACCACGACTCGTCAGTGAAGAGCACTTTTGCCAGTCCTGTCTGGTCCAGCGATGGTGGGTTTGTGCCCATAGGCGACGTTGTTGCCGTGATGTATGGTGAGGACCTGCCTACAAACAGGCCTACAAACCCCCAGTCCAGCCTCTCTCAGCCTATTTCGGACAGTCTGAGCACTGATGGAGGGATTGTGCGTTCCTGGTGTAACTCGGGCAGTTGTTGTTGCCCTCCTGTACCTGTCCCGCAGGTGTGGTGTTCGGATGTACCGATCCTGTGCAGGTGTTGTTACACGTGGTCTGCCACTGCGAGGATGATCAGCTGTCCGTCCTGTCTCCCTGTAGCGCTGTCTTAGGCGTCTCACAGTTCGGACATTGCAATTTATTGCCCTGGCCACATATGCAGTCCTCATGCCTCCTTGCAGCATGCCTAAGGCACATTCACACAGATGAGCAGGGACCCTGGGCATCTTTCTTTTGGTGTTTTTCAGAGTCACTAGAAAGGCCTCTTTAGTGTCCTAAGTTTTCATAACTGACCTTAATTGCCTACCGTCTGTAAGCTGTCTTAATGACCGTTCCATTAATTGTTCATGGTTCATTGAACAAGCATGTGAAACCGTGTTTAAACCCTTTACAATGAAGATCTGTGAAGTGATTTGGATTTTTTACGAATTATCTTTGAAAGGCCGTGCCCTGAAAAAGGGACGTATCTTTTTTTTGCTGAATTTATATTGCTCAGAAAACTTGGGGGACAAATAAAATCACAGCCCATGGGGCCACCAGTTGGGGAACCCTGATCTATTGTACCTAAGCATGTCCCAACATTTAGTCTACCTCACCAGTCGTGGGTATTATGAAACAAGCTTGCTATGGAAGGTAAATCCAACATAGCTAGTGAGCTCGTATCATAAATAAAACATTGTCATTGGGTTCTTTCCCATGCTAGTCCTGGGCATTTGTATTTGTATTGGACTTTGACATACATACCTGAATGAATAAATAAATAAATGAAGTACCTGACTCTCTTTGAGTTTTACAGTCATCTTAATGCACTTCGGTCAACTCCTTAACCTTCAATTCCTTAACCGCCAACTCCTTAACTGTCAACTCTGTAACTGCCAAAGCCTTCTCTTGTTGCCATAGCTATGACGGGGTGCCCTTCCTGATGCACGATCACACCCTGAGGAGGACCACCAACGTGCAGGAGGTGTTCCCCAACCGGACGGACGCCCCTGCGGCCATGTTCACCTGGGGGGAGCTGGAGACCCTCAACGCCGGGGCCTGGTTCCTCCATGTGAGTCACCAACTGCCACCGCACCGCACCTCAGGAAAACTCAGGGGGTGCTACAGAGACATGAAAATTAAGCCTGGTCTTGAACAGACTTTTTAATAAAGATCATGATCATTTAGCTTCATGGACATGGTATGATGGGAAACCAGGGCATGTTTGTGTCCAATGACAGTAGCTAGGACAACATAATAAGATGACGGATAGGGAAGTTATGGACATTTTGACAATACATCAACGTACTATCGATGGGAGGTTATCAATTGCACAACTCCCTGCTTTATGGAATACAATGTGATATAACATTGTCACTATGATTTACCATTCTGCCAAAGCATTCCGTATACTGACTGTCTCTCTGCCCCTGGTGGTTCTGCAGCGTGATCCGTTCAGCACGGCTTGGTCTCTGAGTACCGAGGACCGGGCGCAGGCGCAGAACCAGTCTGTTTGCACCTTCAGGGACTTTCTGGAGCTGGCTTCGCAGAGAGGCAAACAGGTTATCTTTGACCTCTACCGGCCCCCTAAGGGACACCCCTACAGGGACACCTGGATCACACGCACCCTGGAGGTCATCCAGAACGAGTCTTCCATCCACTCACACCAAGTGAGGGAGATGTTATAACATTTTAATTATTTAGCAGACACTCTTATCCAGGGCTATTTAGAGGAGCAATTATGGTTAAATGCCTTGCTCAATGGCACATCGGCAGGTTTTTCAACTAGTCAGCTTGGGGATTTGAACCAGTGACCTTTTGGTTACTGGCCCAACACTCTTAAGCTCTTAACTGCTAGGCTACCTGCCATCCTGATGTGTGTCCTCACTGACGTGGTGTCCATCTTCATCTTATAAATAGGAGTAGGGTGAAGCTGACCCTAGAAACTGATCTTGGGTCAGTTTTACATTTTCTTTACTAATGGTTAAGGTTAGGTTTGTGGGAGGGGAAGCTGGGATTATCTATCTTATATGTCATAGGTTCCTTTTTTGACTTGGGAATGAAGCTGTTTATGGGATATTTTGATTACATTGTAAATACAAAATGTTGTAATGCTGAGGTTATTGTTTAGAGTTAATGGTGTGTGTGTGTGTGTTTCAGGTGTTGTGGCTGCCCTCAGACCTGCGGAGCCTGGTCCAGCAGCTGGACCCTGACCTCCAGCATACCTCAGCATCCCGGGCTCCAGTTGAAGAGCTCCAGCAGAATCACATTGTCCAACTCAACCTGCACTATAGCTCCATGTCCACAGAGATGATAATGTGTGTGTGTGTGTGGTAGTGTGTGTGTCTTTGCATTAAATAGTGTGTGTATGTGTGCACATATTAACTGGCTGTAGGTGTGTCAATTGTGTGTGTGTGTGTGTGTGTGGGTTGTATTCCTCCCTCAGTGAGTATGCAGCAGCCAACATCAGCACCAACCTGTATGTGATCAGCCAGTCGTGGCTCTACTCTCTGGCCTGGTGCACTGGGGCTCAGTCTGTCACAACCAATGCTCTACAGTTCCTCAACAACCTCAGTAGACCCCTCTTCCTTATGGTGAGAACAACCTCACCAGACCCCTCTTCCTTATGGTGAGAACAACCTCACCAGACCCCTCTTCCTTATGGTGAGAATAACCTCACCAAACCCCTCTTCCTTATGGTGAGAACAACAACCTAGGACCAATACCACTGCATCCCAATAATCTTTCCTTCCTCTGGAAGTATTGCACTTGTTCTCTACTCTCCACAAATGTAAAAGCATTGGCTTGATGTAAGCATGAGCTACAGGGAGTTTCCACCATACTGGTATTTATTTTCCCAGTAATTGTCTTTTAAATCTATGAAGGGAAGTGAACAAGTGCACGCTTTGGGAGAAATAAACGATTTATTGTGACACCGGGCCCAAATGCAGCCTTACTGAAATTGATTGGATTGGTGAAAGGAATACTCCTAGACACAATGGATGTCTGTCTTTCTCTTTCAGACTCCAGATGAGTACAATCTGATGTGGGTCCTCACCGACGTGGTGTCCATCACCATCATCATCATCATCTTCATCTTCCACTGGTGAGTGAGCCCACTAGAATGCAGAGTGCGAAGGTCGACGTAAGGTGTATTTTTATATGTCTACGTACAAAACGTAGATTGATTATGTGTCAAATTGAAGCTTCGGATGAACGTCAGTCTGTTTTGTATTGAATGGTGATGTCACTTCCTGTGGTGATGACTGTAACTGTGTTGATGACAGGTGGCGAGAACAAACCCTGGCTTTCTGTTCGGGCAGGAAACTAGAACATGGCACCTACATCAAGTTCAGGACAGGTGAGTCAGAAGTTGTCTCTAGGAGTCACCCTGTTTCTTTCCCATGGCCAGCTTTGATAACATGATACACACACGCACATACCCTATATAGGCTTAAAACAGAGACTGAGCAAGAGGACAAGTACCTTAGAGAGTCTAGTTTGAGAAACGGACGACTCACAAGTCCTCAATTGGCAGATTCATTAAATAGTACCCGCAAAACACAAGTCTCAACGTCAACAGTGAAGAGGCAACTCTGGGATGCTGGCTTTGTAGGCAGAGTTGCAAAGAAAAAGCCATATCTCAGACTGGCCAATAGAAAGAAAAGATTAACAAAAGAACAGACACTGGACAGGGGAATTCTGCCAAGAAGGCCAGCATCCCAGAGTTGCCTCTTCACTGTTGACGCTTAGACTGGTGTTTTGCGGGTACTATTTAATGAAGCTGCCAGTTGAGGACTTGTGAGGCGTCTGTATCTCAAAACTAGACACTAATGTACTTGTCCACTTGCTCAGTTGTGCACCGAGGCCTCCCACTCCTCTTTCTATTCTGGTTAGAGACAGTTTGCGCTGTTCTGGGAAGGGCATTGTACACAGCGTTGTACGAGAGCTTCAGTTTCTTGGCAATTTCTCACATTGAATAGCCTTCATTTCTCAGAACAAGAATAGACTGATGGGTTTCAGAAGAAAGTACGTTGTTTCTGGCCATTTTGAGCCTGTAATCGAACACACAAATGCTGATGCTCCAGATACTCAACTAGTTTAAAGAAGGCTAGTTTTATTGCTTCTTTCATCACCACAACAGTTTTCAGCTGTGCTAACATTGCAAAAGGGTTTTCTAATGATTAATTAGCCTTTTAAAATTATAAACTTGGATTAGCTAACACAACGTGCCATTGAAAGACAGGAGTGATGTTTGCTAATAATGAGCCTCTGTACGCCTATGTAGATATTACATAAAAAATATGCCGTTTCCAGCTATCAGTCATTTACAACATTAACAATGTCTACGCTGTATTTCTGGTCAATTTGATGTTATTTTAATGGGCAAAAAATGCTTTTCTTTCAAAAACAAGGTCATTTTAAGTGACCCCAAACTTTTGAACGGTAGTGTATATCATATATATCAATGACCTTTGTCAACCTCTAAACCCTGACCTCACCCCCTGACAGATGTGTGGTCCGTCTCCAGTGTCAACATCCTGGGAGAGCCCGCTGAGCCTAACTTGGCAACCGTCTCAGAGCACTGATAACCAATCAACCAACCTCTGTGAGGCTCAGTTGAAGCAAACCACTCCTCACTCTCCTTTTCAACTTGGCAACTTCCCGGACCCCAAACGGGCAATTCACCAGAATCGACACAACCTGGAAACCCAGGACCCTACTGGTAACCAAGAGCACAACCTGGCAACCCCCTGTAGATTTGTGTGAGAGAATGAGAACCAAAGAGAATTAGAAATAGTTAAATGATGTGAGTGAGGCCTATCGGAGCTGATGTGTCACGTGCAGAAGGGATTTCATTGGATAGATATTAATCCTTAAGACCGGGCTGCCCAACTCTCTTCCTGGAGGTTGGGTTTTAAGTTCAACCCTAATTTAACACACCTGCGTCTACTAATTATCTGCTCAACAAGACCTTAACTAGCTGAATCAGATATGCTAAAGTAGGGTTTGACTGAAAACATAAAGGACAGTAGATCTCCAGGAGGAGGGTTGGGCAGCCCTGCCTTAATTCATTTAAGTCAAATGTGACTGAAGAACAGCCCAGACAACCTCAAGGACCAACCAACTCATAGTTCATACTACAGACACCATCTGGTGGTGGGAAGAGATTACTACACTGTTTAACCAGGTCCTTTGAGATGGATTACTTACTCACTGAATTAATATAACAAGAAAAGTGACCATCCGCTGTAGATATTCTCAACTTGTATTACCCTCCATTGTCCATAGGTTCCTTTCCATTTCAGCAGCCACTGCAGTGTTGAGTTACGTGAGCCACAAATGCTTGACCATTTTGTTAGTGTGTGAGTAGTGGTTGATAAGATGTGTGAATATGTCCAGACCGGGGTTCAATTAGTATGTTTTTATTTGATTTTAAATACTTTAGCTGTGCTTCATTGCCCTTTCCTGGCATAAGGGAACCAATGAAGTAGTCCCAAAAAGTGCACTTTGCCCATCTGGGATCTGGCACACCAATCAAACTGTCTCAAGCTTTGTTTATACCTGCAGCTTACAGGCATCCTGTGTCCTGATCTTGTCCACATTCAGATGGTGACCACATTTTCAGTCTACACATGCTATTAAAATGTATCTTATGTGTCCTCATTGTGACCAGATTTCCTGGTCATTCCCATTCCAATTATTTGACAGATATTCTTTCAGAATTGTTTATTTATTCATTTTTATTCACATATTGATGCCATAAAGCAATGGTCCCACCTGTGAATGGTTTTAGAGGGTGGGGTAATGATGATTTGTAAATGATTTCACTGACCAGATCCGTCTACACTTGTAAGGCTGCGTTTAGACAGGAAGCCCAAATCGGATCTTTTTTCCACTAATTGGTGTTTGACCAATCAGATCAGCTATTTTGCCTATAATTGGGCAACATTTCAGAATTGGGCCGCCTATCTAAATGCAGCCTGCGTGCCCGTGTCTAGGCTGGACAGTTCATGCAGGTTTAGTATTCTGATCATGGAATTCCAAACGCGTCATGCGTCTACACCTAAATTGAAATGCGTCTACCATGTCCGGATTCCCTTTTCCCGCGCTATATTCAACTGCCAGTATGCATTCTACAAACGGTGGAATAGGGATAATCTGATAGCTACTGCCATCAGACGTTGTTGTGTTATATCTACTGTAGCTAGCTAGCCAGCAAGCAACGCAAAATGAATTGCAAACGGATTAGCATAACTCCAGCCAAAAAAACAACGTTATATTGAAAAGGTTCCTCTCGGTCCCAAAACACAAGTTTTCTGGAGACTTGTGGGAGGAGTGCTGATGACGTTACCCATTGTATGCACTTTCAGCTGCCTGATTCGTCCAGACTGAGGTGAAATCTGCCTCCTGAAGTGGTCAGCCAGATCTGAACACAATCAGACCACAAAGCGACATTTGTGCGTCTAGAGACCAATCTTTTCAATGCGATCTTCCTATTCTGATAGCAGAAGTCATGTAAGTGTCACGTGTAGACACGACCTGACTACCTCCGGAGGTTGGCAGGAACATCTGATCACAATGTATTTTGATTGTCTACACCTGTTTAAAAATGTGGACACAATCAGAATATGGAGAAGATCAGAACAAAGGACGCATGTTGGAACCAGGTATAAGCAGCGCTGAAATATCACAAAGAAAAATGAGTACTATTAGAACTCCGGTTTGGATATGACATGATAATCCTCTGTTTGTGTCTGGAGATAAATGAATGTGTTTGATTGGTTGTGTTCAATGTTTATAAGTACTTATCACTTTATTGAGCATAAGGCATTGTAACGAGGTGAAGTCCATAGAACTTTGCAGCATATAATCACTGCAATGACATAGGTGACCTACAGAGAACAATTACACTGTATTTCCATGGTCCATATCTATATATTTTATATGGTCCATATCTATATATTTTATATGGTCCATATCTATATATTTTATATGGTTCATATTGAGGTCATTGTTTTTAACAAATTTGTTTTCAACACAAATTAAAATCCTTCTGGCAAGGATTAAAAAAAAGCTAATGTTGTACAATATTTAGTCCTTTTAGCCAAATTATAGCAGAACTCTTACATCTCTCTTCAATTGATTGTGCCTCAGCTTTACTGTGCAGTGTTGTCTAATCAATGTGAAGAATACCAACTTCAGCTCTGGTAGCTGAAAGACAGTTTTTCTAGTAATGATTATGAAACCTGTTAGATTTCTTTATGACTGACAACATATTGATGAGTAACCTAGCGCCACTGCAGCTTCGTGATAAGCGGCAGCCTTTAAATCACTATACAAAGCCTTAGGAATACCTAGGAAAAAAAGTATGTTTAGCCAAAGAATCACAGTATAAGATACCAGTCTGATTTGTCATCTGCGTACGACACCTGTAATGTTATCTTGGTTGTAAGATCGTTATAGAAAGAATGATCTGTTGTTTACAGTTCTGTCATTCTGTTCCAATCAGAAGAGTATTATATTAAAATGATAGTCTAAAAGTAGAGCTCAGTTGGTGGTGATAGCCATTGTATTTTGTATGAGCCCATTTCGCTATGACATCATTGTAAACTATGGGATTTCTTTTGCATAAACATTATCAGAAGTTAACTGAACTGTTTTGTTACATTTTTGTTGCTTTGAGCCGCAAAATGCACACATGTTTTCTCATTATGAAATTATGTGATAGTGAAATAGGCTCATTCATCTTTTGGGATGATGAACATTAGGCATGAAAGGAAATATTTGTAATTTCTTTATTAATACCAAAATATTAGGTGTCATGGACCAACATTAAAAAAACAGGAACAATTTGACCTAAATTAATATCCACTATACAGAACGGGGCAGAACATTAATGTCACTGAGATTTACTTTTTAAGGTAGACTAAGCAATTTGACATCACCATACACAGTGGGGTGACTTCCTGTTTACAGACATCAACAATAACTTTAATATGCCAAAACTGCCACCATTAAGAGCCAATAATGTCAGTCCTGACATTGTTGTTGTTCATTTCTGTATGTCGATTATATTTTGTCTATGGCGATGTCGTAACGGAGTTGACCTTTAATACTTAAAAATCCTTCATTTGATCCACTTTTTTTTTTAAAGACAAGTCATATGGACCGGGGGTCTTTATTTACAGAATACATTTTCTTCAATGATTAATTCATTAGGCAAACAGCTAAAAATGTGCTTGTTAGAAATATCACATTATTAAATATTGTCAACTTTCCACTAAATGTTTTTACAGTGATGTGGTATACACACTGTATGCAAAGTCCTAGAGCCAGCTAATGTCCAGAGATCAATCTGACTGTTCTCATCAAATGTACTTCAAATAAACTTCATTAATACATCAAATGTACTAATAACACTGATCGGGTATTTTTTTAAAGTATTTAGCCTGCCTGCGACAATGAGGGCCAATTTTGAATTAAACTCTAAAACAATATAATGCAATGATTACACATGATATCTATAGTATGGACAAGCCGTAGTTGTATAGGTTTAGGCCCAACATTTATAAATCACATTATTGGACATTTTACGATCAAATGCTTTGCATAAAAACATTTTCTAAATAAAGCTCTTGATTAGTTGCCATGTAAAAAGTTGCAATCGTTGGTTGTGCATTTGGGTCAAGTAAAGGCAATTGGTGATTGTTAAGACAGGACCCAAGATATATACCAACATCTGACGATAAGTCAAAACATTGTCATGGCCAAAACATAAATCAAACATTTAAATCATCACCATATCTACTGACAATGAAAAAAATAGTATTCTTGTCGTAATACTGCTATCATGCCTCCATCCCTATAACCAACGATCTATATACATTTCTGTAACACAATAGTGTGTGGAGATGCATGATTTCCAATGTCTCTCAGACTTTGCTGCGAGATGTTGCATCAACGTTGTGTCTGTAGTGCTGAGATTAACAGTATCTGTACAACAGACTATTAGACCAGAGGTTCTCAAGCTCCTGTCCTTCCTACTCTCTTTCATCTACATCTTAGGGAGAATCTGTCAAGTGTGTATATGCGTGTGTGTATGTATACATTTCATTGATTGTGTGTGTGTGTGTTTGTGTGTGTGTGCATGCGTACGTGCACATATATGTATGTGTGCGAGTTTGTGTGTGTATGTATGCATGTAATTGATTTAGCATGTTATGGAGGAAGGGTTGTATTTATCCCTCTATGTTTTAATGAAACCGTGTGATAGATCACACAAAGCCCTCGAGGCCTACACTAATACACTCAACAGCGGGATCGATGACTTTCCAGATCACTTGATGTTGCCACGGGAACCGCGCTGTTTGGTCATGGTGGTCAGCATCTGGCTGATGTAAGAGGTCAGGAGGTCGTCCATCTTGTAGCCCTGTGGTCACACAGACAAACAAACCAGTTTAAAGGTACATTAATGCCTTGCAATATTTCATTGCAGAATATGAATCAGACGTGTTCAAATAGTAGTATTTGTTTTCTGTCAAATACTTTAGAGTGTGCTTGATTGAGCTTGCCTGGTGCAATGGAGCCAACGGAGTATTCCCAAAAGTGAAAATCTGCCCAACTGTCACTCCAAACAGGCCCTATCAAACACTCAGCATTTGAACCCAGGTCTGCTTGCATTTATTATTTAAAAGTTTGACAAAGCTACAGAACCACACATGTATACCATTGAAAAGGCTTTTCTATCTGCACAAAAAGATGGACGACACAAAAAGATCCCACAATGTCAAACAAACAAACAAATTACAAACAAAATAATTATCTGTTGGCATTTATAATATTGTACCAAAGCTCCCTGTTCCCATCACAGCTGTTGTGATTTTTTTTAAATACGGTATGACATTACTTGCATAAAAACTGTGGATGTGAAATTGATTATAGTAAGTCAATATTTCCTCAATTAAGTAATTATCAGCAAAGTCAATGCTTGTAGGAAAAGACAAGTGCTTTTTTTTTGGTACGCATCTTTAGAATACTTTAGTTGATACAGTGTGTATAATGTCATTTTATGTCATATGTTATGTCATGTCATATTGTGGGTGTTGAAACGTCCAGTAGCTCACCAGTGAGGTCTCACACAGCAGCTTTGTGCCTCGGACCAGGTTTCCGATGGTGATGTGGAAGTAGGTGTTGCCACTGCTCCAGTTGGAGATCTTAGTGAATGGGTGTGTGGTCAAGATGTCCTGTTGAGGTGGGAATTAGAGAATTACACAGTAAACACACACATACACAACTTCCATAACACACACGTGTGCACAAGAAAATGTGCACACACCCATGCATGTAGGCACACATTCACCTTTGACTTGGGGTCGATCAGGCTGACACCATGTTTGTTGATTGCTATCAAGAGGATCTCTGGGAAGTTTGGATCACTGGTTTGCTGTTGAATAGGAAAACATCAGTTTAGTCACAATTGGTATCTTACAAACCTATAACAAACAACTTGAGTTTATGATGTTTTAAAAATTCATTAAATAAATAAATAGATACTGGGATCGAGGCAGACAATAGGCCCTTACCACAGATAAACTGACCAAGATAATACATTTATAAAACAAGTTTAAAAAAATTTAAAAGTAGCAAGGAATGCACAACAACTCTTTGACCAGGTCAATAATAATAGTCCACGATTGAGATTGAATGAACTATTCTGAAATTTACACCATTGATCAAGAAAATGCATTTGAACAAAAACCTCCCGAAGTACTAATCAGCACTCACATGGTGACTCAAATGTTAAAAAAAAGAAAAAACACAAACAATGATCATTCTATACCGTTTGCACAAGAACATGAATTCATATAGAAATCTTTACCTTGACTTCAAAGAAGGCCGAACCAAACGTAGGCCACTTGAAGATGACTTTGAGGAATGAGAGCTTGGCCTCCTCTCGAGTCTTCCCCGACTGCTTGTTGAAAAACGCCACTATAGACTGTAAGACAAAAAAACAAGCAGCAGAGTGTGTGACCAAATATGATTTAACCCCCCGGATTCCTATACGCTACAAAACTGTGTTAGTCCATTGAGCTAAAGCCTAGGCATTCACTCTGGGAGCTAACGCTAGTCTTCAGGTCTAAGGGAAGGTTACTCATCGCGCAAGCGTGGTTCCCTGAACTACAGTGCATTCAGAAAGTATTCATACCTCATGAATAATTTCACATTTTGTTGTGTTACAGCTTGAATTCAAAACTGATTGTCTCACCTATCTAAACACAATGACAATGTGAAAACAATGCTTTTTGACATATTTGCTATTTTATTGAAGAATGAGTCAATACATGTTAGAATCACCTTTTGCAGCGATTACAGCTGTGAGTCTTTCTGGGTAAGTCTCTAAGAGCTTTGCACACCTGGATTCTACGATATTTGCACATTATGCTTTTTTAAATTCTTCAAGCTCTGTCAAGTTGTTTGTTGATCATTGCTAGACAGTCATTTTCAAGTCTTTCCATAGATTTTCAAGCCAATTTAAGTCAAAACTCAGGAACATTCAATGTTGTCGTCAGTGTATATTTGGCTTTGCGTTTTAGTTTTTTTTTCCTGAATTTGTCTCTCAGTGTCTGTTGGAAAGCAAACTGAACCAGGTTTTTCCTCTAGGATTTTGCCGGGGCTTATCTGTACTCTGTTTCTTTTCATCCTAAAAAAACTCCCTAGTCCTTACCGATGACAAGCATACCCACAACTAAAATCACCATTGACCTCATGGTGAAATCACTAAGCAGGGTCATTCCTCTCCAGCAACTAAGTTAGGAAGGACGCCTGTATCTTTGTAGTGACTGGGTGTATTGATACACCATCCAAAGTGTAATTAATAACTTCATCATGCTCAAAGGGTGCCCTTCTTTGCGAGGCATTGGAAAACCTACCTGGTCTTTGTGGTTGAATCTGTTTGAAATTCACTGCTTGACTGAGGGACCTTACATATAATTGTATGTGTGGGGTACAGTGACAAGGTAGTTCAAAAATCATGTTAAACACTATTTATGCCGACAGAAATTCTAATTTTCCGACTCACCCGTTTCCAGTCGTCAGGCGAGAGGTGTCTGATCTGGTCCTGAGGGATCAGCTCCTTCAACATCTTGGGAATGTTTGGAAACTGGGATTTGTCCTCCTCAAACTTCACCCTGTAGATCAGCGCTCCCAGCTGGAAAACCTCTTCCCGGGAACACTGGTGGTAACCACGGAGATACTTTGGAAGCTCCTGAAGAAAGAGCAGTGAGGAGGGTCAATACACTTACACAAATACGCACGAGCACTCGCACACCCACACGCACACACACCTGGTAGTAGTGAAAGATATAGTCAGCCATGGAGTCTTTCCCTGGTATGGTATTGGTCCACAATTTCTTCATGAAGAAAACCTGATAGGTCAGTGAAGGCACTACACCTGCAGATGGATGATACCGAGAGATTCAGGACATACCTATCATATTAATACATCAACATAGATGGCAAGTTCCCCAACCCAAGCTTAACCTTCATCTAGCTTTAACCACAACATGTTGACAGTCCTATAACATGAAACACCATGTTTGATCAAATATTTATGTGGCCCACTCCTGAAGGCTACACTAGGTGCTGAAATTTGGGTCATCAATTAAATCCTTAGGATTAATATGGTACGTCATTCTTTCTTTCTGACCCCAATAATGTTGGATGCCTACATGAAAGTTGAAAATAGACTTATTTAACCCTCAAACTAACAACTTGGGTCATTTTGGGTCATAGCCCAAAGGTGGTTTATTCAATCATTTCAATTTGAGAGACTTTATAAAAATTATATTTTGATCAGAGTGAGACAGATCTGAGATGATATATGGTTGTTTCTCTGGAGCAAAATTTGAGAAGAGAAGTATGAGAAAATAAGCAATCCTTTTTCAGTGTTGAATAAAGCTAAATTTTGTCTTGGAGAATTAAAGGTGATAAAGAAGAGATCTCATCTTGGATGTTCTACTAGGGCCCTCTACAGTCAACAGATGTCTTTACCGTCCTTTGCAGGTCTGGCTTTTTTGATCCAGTCGGTCAGATGTCTCACAAAGTCAAAGAAGAAATCCCCCTCAGGCACACTGATAACCTGGAAACAACCAGCAAAGGTCAAACACAAATATCAATACAGTTACAGTGCACTCGGAAAGTATTCAGACCCCTGGACTTTTCCCACCTTTTGTTACATTATAGACTTATTCTATAAAGGGGAGACAGGTAGCCTAGTGGTTAGAGAGTTGGACTAGTAACCGAAAGGTTGCAAGATCAAATCCCTGAGCTGCCAAGGTAAAAATCTGTCGTTCTGCCCCTGAACAAGGCAGTTAACCCAACATGGTTCCTAGGCCATCATTGAAAATAAGAATTTGTTCTTAACTGACTTGCCTATATATATATATATATATATATTAAATGTTCTCATTATTCTACACACAATACCCCATAATTACAAAGCAAAAACAGGTTTTTAGATTTAAAAAAAATATTTGTAATTTTTTAGAAAAATTGAAATAACACATTTATATGGGTATTCAGACCCTTTACTCAGTACTTTGTTGAAGCACCTTTGGCAGCGATTACAGCCTCGAGTCTTCTTGGGTATGATGCTATAAGCTTGGCACACCTGTATTTGGGGAGTTTCTCCCATTCTTCACCGCATATCCTCTCAAGTTCTGTCAGGTTGGATGGGGAGCATCACTGCACAGCTATTTTCAGGTCTCTCCAGAGATGTTTGATCGAGTTCAAGACCGGGCTATGGCTGGGACATTCAGAGACTTGTCCAGAAGCCACTCCTTCGTTGTCTTGGTTGTGTGCTTAGGGTCATTGTCCTGTTGGAAGGTGAACCTTTGCCCCAGTCTGAGGTTCTGAGCGCTCTGGAGCAGGTTTTCAACAGGGGATCTCTCTGTACTTTGTTCTGTACATCTTTCTCTTGATCCTGACTAGTCTCCCAGTCCCTGACACTGAAAAACATCCCCACAGCATGATGCTGCTGCCACCACCACCATGCTTCACCGTAGGGATGGTGCCAGGTTTCCTCCAGAAGTGACGCTTGGCATTCAGGCCAAAGAGTTCAATCTTATTTTCATCAGACCAGAGAATATTGTTTCTCATGGTCTGAGAATCCTTTAGGTGCCTTTTAGCAAACTCTAAGCGGTCAGTCATGTGCCTTTTACTGAGGAGTGGCTCCCGTCTGGCCACTCTACCATAAAGGCCTGATTGTTAGAGTGCTGCAGAGATGATTGTCCTTTGGAAGGTTCTCCCATCTCCACAGAGGAACTCTGGAGCTCTGTCAGTGACCATCAGGTTCTTGGTCACCCTGAGGCCCTTCTCCCCGGATTGCTCAGTTTGGCCAGGCAGCCAGCTCTGGGAAGAGTCTTGGTGGTTCTAAACTTCTTCCATTTAAGAATGATGGAGACCACTGTGATCTTGGGGACCTTCAATGCTGCAGGATTTTTTTTGTACCCTTACCCAGATCTGTGCCTCGACACAATCCTGTCATGGAGCTCTACGGATAATTCCTTCAAACTCATGGCTTGCTCTGACATGCACTGTCAACTGTGGGACATAATGTAGACAAGTGTGCCTTTTCAAATCATGTCCAATCAATTGAATTTACCACAGGTGGACTCCAATCAAGTTGTAGAAACATCTCAAGGATGATCAATGGAAACAGGATGGACCTGAGCTCAATTTCGAGTCTCATAGCAAAGTATGAATATTTATGTAAATGTGATATTTCAGTTTGCAAAAATGTTATGTCTTAAAAGCTGTTTTTGCTTTGTCATTATGGGGTATTGTGTGTAGATTGGTGAGGGAAAATAACTATTAATCCATTTTAGAAAAAGGCTGTAACATAGAAAATGTGGAAAAAGTCAAGGGGTCTGAATACTTTCCGAATGCACTGTAATCTAGAATCAGTTGAATCATCCTCACATTCAGATTATATTCTGTGACAGTAGCGAAATCTTACTAAAATAACATAAATTGGTGTGCAGGAGTTATAGAGGAGGATGGATAGAGTAGAGTGGTATCTTTAAACTATTAAGATCTGCATCTCACACTGTAATAATATATTATTTGAATAAATATTATTAAATTGTAACATTTTATTAAAATATATACAGTACCGTTCAAAAGTTTGGGGTCACTTAGAAATGTCCTTGTTTTTGAAAGAAAAGCACATTTTTCGTCCATTAAAATTGATCAGAAATACATTGTAGACAGTGTAGACATTGTTAATGTTGTAAATGACTATTGTAGCTGGAAACGGCAGAGAGAAAAAAAAAAAAAATCTACATAGGTGTACAGAGGCCCATTATCAGCAACCATCACTCCTGTGTTCCAATGGCACGTTGTGTTAGCTAATCCAAGTTTATCATTTTAAAAGGCTTATTGATCATTAGAAAAACCCTTTTGCAATTATGTTAGCACAGCTGAAAACTGTTGACCTGACTAAAGAGGCATAAAACTGGCCTTCTTTAGACTAGTTGAGTATCTGGAGCATCAGCATTTGTGTGTTTGATTACAGGCTTAAAATGGCCAGAAACAAAGAGCTTTATTCTGAAACTCGTCAGTCTATTCTTGTTCTGAGAGGTTCTCATACAACGCTGTGTACTACTCCCTTCACAGAACAGCGCAAATTGGCACTAACCAGAATAGAAAGAGGAGTGGGAGGCCCCAAGTACATTATAGTGTCTATTTTGAGAAACAGACGCCTCACAAGTCCTCAACAGGCAGCTTCATTAAATAGTACCCGCAAAACACCAGTCTCAACGTTAACAGTGAAGAGGCGACTCCAGGCCTTTTTTTGCAGAATTCCTCTGTCCAGTGCCTGTATTCTTTTGCACATCTTAATATTTTATTTTCATTGGCCAGACTGAGATATGGCTTTTTCTTTACAACTCTGCCTTGAAGGCCAGCGTCCTGGAGTCATCTCTTCACTGTTGACGTTGATACTGTATTTTTGCAGGTACTATTTAATGAAGTTGCCAGTTGAGGACTTGTGAGGCGTCTGTTATTCAAACTAAAAACACTTATCAAATCAAACTTTATTTGTCACATGCGCCGAATACAACAAATGTTGACTTTACTGTGAAATGCTTACTTACAAGCCCTTAACCAAAAGTGCAGTTCAAGAAGAAGAAAATATTTACCAAGTAGACTAAAATAAAAAGTAACAACACAATAAGAATAACAACTGGATCCTTAGCAACTGGATCCTTGACTTCCTGACGGGTCGCCCCCAGGTGGTAAGAGTAGGCAACAACATGTCTGCCATGCTGTTCCTCAACACTGGAGCTCCCCAGGGGTGCGTGCTCAGTCCCCTCCTGTACTCCCTGTTCACCCACGACTGCATGGTCAGGCACGACTCCAACACCATCATTAAGTTTACAGATGACACAACAGTGGTAGGCCTGATCACCGACAACGACGAGACGACCTATAGGGAGGAAGTCAGAGACCTGGCAGTGTGGTGCCAGAATGACAACCTATCCCTCAACGTAACCAAGACTAAGGAGATCATTGTGGACTACAGGAAAAGGAGGACCGAGCACACCCCCATTCTCATCGACGGGGCTGTAGTGGAGCAGGTTGCTGTAGCGGAGCACCAAGTTCCTTGGTGTCCACATCAACAACAAACTAGAATGGTCCAAACACACCAAGACAGTCGTGAAGAGGGCACGACAAAGCCTATTCCCCTCAGGAAACTAAAAAGATTTGGCATGGGTCCTGAGATCCTCAAAAGGTTCTACAGCTGCAAGAGCATCCTGACTGGTTGCATCACTGCCTGGTACGGCAACTGCTCGGCCTCTGACCGCAAGCACTACAGGGGGTAGTGCATACGGCCCAGTACATCACTGGGGCTAAGCTGCCTGCCATCTAGGACCTCTACACCAGGCGGTGTCAGAGGAAGGCCCAAAAAATTGTCAAAGACCCCAGCCACCCCATTCATAGACTGTTCTCTCTACTACCGCATGGCAAGCGGTACTGGAGTGCCAAGTCTAGGACAAAAAGGCTTCTCAACAGTTTTTACCCCCAAGCCATAAGACTCTTGAACAGGTAATCAAATGGCTACCCAGACTATTTGCATTGTGTGCCCCTCAACCCCAACCCCTCCTTTTACGCTGATGCGACTCTCTGTTTATTATCTATGCATCGTCACTTTAACTATACATTCATGTACAGTCGTGGCCAAAAGTTTTGAGAATGACACAAATATTAATTTTCACAAAGTCTGCTGCCTCAGTTTGTATGATGGCAATTTGCATATACTCCAGAATGTTATGGAGAGTGATCAGATGAATTGCAAATAATAGCAAAGTCCCCCTTTGCCATGCAAATAACTGAATTCCAAAAAAAACATTTCCACTGAATTTCAGCCTTGCCACAAAAGGACCAGCTGACATCATGTCAGTGATTCTCTCATTAACACAGGTGTGAGTGTTGATGAGGACAAGGCTGGAGATCACTCTGTCATGCTGATTGAGTTTGAATAAGAGACTGGAAGATTCAAAAGGAGGGTGGTGCTTGGAATCATTGTTCTTCCTCTGTCAATCATGGTTACCTGCAAGGAAACACGTTTCGACATCATTGCTTTGCTCAGAAAGGGATTCACAGGCAAGGATATTGCTTCCAGTAAGATGGCACCTAAATCAACCATTTATTGGATCATCAAGAACTTCAAGGAGAGCGGTTCAATTGTTCTGAAGAAGGCTTCAGGGTTCCCAAGAAATTCCAGCAAGCGCCAGGACCGTGTCCTAAAGTTGATTCAGCTGCGGGATCGAGGCACCAACAGTACAGAGTTGCTCAGGAATGACAGCAGGCAGGTGTGAGTGCATCTGCACTCACAGTGAGGCGAAGACCGTTGGAGGATGGCCTGGTGTCAAGAAGGGCAGCAAAGAAGCCACTTCTCTCTAGGAAAACATCAGGGACAGACTGATATTCTGCAAAAGGTACAGGATTTGGACTGCTAAGGACTGGGGTAAAGTAATTTTCTCTGATGAATCCCCTTTCCGATTGTTTGGGGCATCCAGAAAAAAGCTTGTCCAGAGAAGACAAGGTGAGCGCTATCATCAGTCCTGTGTCATGCCAACAGTAAAGCATCCCGAGACCATTCATGTGTGGGGTTGCTTCTCAGCCAAGGGAGTGGGCTCACTCACAATTTTGCCTAAGAACACAGCCATGAATAAAGAATGGTACCAACACATCCTCCGAGAGCAACTTCTCCAACCATCCAGGAACAGTTTGGTGATGAACAATTTCTTTTTGAGCATGATGGAGCACCTTGCCATAAGGCAAAAGTGATAACTAAGAGGCTCGGTGAACAAAACATTGATATTTTGGGTCCATGGCCAGGAAACTCCCCAGACCTTAATCCCATTGAGAACATGTGGTCAATCCTCAAGAGGCGGGTGGACAAACTCCAAGCATGGATTATGCAAGAATGGGCTGCCAACAGTCAGGATGTGGCCCAGAAGTTAATTGATAGCATGCCAGGGCGATATGTAGGGTCTTGAAAAATAAGGGTCAACACTGCAAATATTGACTCTTTGCATCAACTTCATGTAAATGTCAATAAAAGCCTTTGACACTTATGAAATGCTTGTAATTATACTTCACCATTCCATAGTAAAATCTGACAAAAATATCTAAAGACACTGAAGCAGCAAACTTTGTGGAAATTAATATTTGTGTCATTCTCAAAACCTTTGGCCACGACTGTACATACTACCTCAATTGGGCCGACCAACCAGTGCTACCACCAACCCCTCTTTTACGCTACTGCTACTCTCTGTTCATCATATATGCATAGTCACTTTAACCATATCTACATGTACATACTACCTCAATCAGCCTGACTAACCGGTGTCTGTATGTAAGCCTCGCTACTTTTATAGCCTCGGCAGAAAGAGTGGGAGTACTTTTCTGATGTCCAGAAGTTATGTTCGGTCATAAGAGACGGTAGCAGCAACATTATGTACGCAATAAGTAAAAAAATAAGTTAGACAAAACGCAAAAAATATATAAAATAGCACAATTGGTTGGGAGAATGTAAAACGTCAGCCATGTTCTTCGGCGCCATCTCTGCAAGGTCTTTGTTTCTGGCCATTTTGAGCCTGTAATCGAACACACAAATGCTGATGCTCCAAATTCTCAACTAGTCTAAAGAAGGCCAGTTTTATTGCTTCTTTAATGTACTTGTCCTCTTGCTCAGTTGTGCACTGGGGCCTCCCACTCCTCTTTCTATTCTGGTTAGAGCCAGTTTGCTCTGTTCTGTGAAGGGAGTAGTACACAGTGTTGTACGAGATCTTCAGTTTCTTGGCAATTTCTTGCATGGAATAGCCTTCATTTCTCAGAACAAGAATAGACTGATGAGTTTCAGAAGAAAGGTCTTTGTTTCTGGCCATTTTGAGCCTGTAATCGAACACACAAATGCTGATGCTCTAGATACTCAACTAGTCTAAACAAGGCCAGTTTTATTGCTTCTTTAATCAGAAAAACAATTTTCAGCTGCGCTAACATAATTGAAAAAGGGTTTTCTAATGATCAATTAGCCTTTTAAAATGATAAACTTGGATTAGATAACACAACGTGCCATTGGAACACAGGAGTGATGGTTGCCGATAGTGGGCCTCAGTACGCCTATGTAGATATTCCATTAAAAATCAGCCGTTTCCAGCTACAAAAGTGAACAACATTAACAATGTCTACACTGTATTTCTGATCAATTTTATGTTATGTGACGACTCTCCCACTCTTTCTGTCGTATTCTCTCTTTCCTCTTATTTTCCTTATTAGGATGCCAGTGGGCGGAGTTGGGAGGGTCGTCAGCTACATGGGAAACACCTGGGCCCGGTGTCTCCCAGGATAAATACACCACTTCCCCATTCATGGAAGAGACTCTCTCCATGCAGACACCTTTATGGATTTTGTTGTGTTTCTTGGTGGTTTTTTGGTTGTTTGCTTAAGCACCTTTCAACACCCTGCATTATCCCATGCATGCTAAACACTCACTTACACTACTGATTACACACACACCATTGTATATTATACTTAGTTACTTTATTTAATAAATATATATTTTGTTCCTCCTTATCTCCACGTTGTCTCCCTTTTGTTACGGGCTTTGAGCCGGTTCATGACAGTTATTATAAAAAACTAGGACATTTCAGGACTTCCGGCGACGATGTGGCGAGGAGCAGCAGCTAACTACAGAGTCTGTGTAGCTCCAACTATATTTTAACTAATTATTCAACGCCTAGTTACACATTTTGTTAACTAATTGTCCAAAATATCGGTTACATGGAAAAACAACTTAGAAACACACATAAGCAGTCACAACAAAATACACAAATGTCATCTCTACCTGCAGCTAGCAAGGAAAATGGCAGAGAAGAACAACCTGATGACCCAGTTCTAAATGAGATTTGCAAAATGAACAAAAATTTAGAAGAGAAAATTGCGAAAGTGGGCGAAGATGTGGCGAAATCAAAGGTGGACACACTCGACAACCAAGTTACACACGCAGAAGAGAGGATATCAACCTTGGAGGACAATAACAACCGCCTAAACAACACTGTTGAAAAAATGGAGACTGATCAAAAAACAGGAAAATTACAGTCGGAGAAACACACTTCGGATCAGAGGGGTTCCCATAATCCACATAAATACGGAAGATTGTGTGAGACATTTTACACAACCTATTTGATAACACACTGGAGGGTGTTAAACAACATGCCCATCGAGAGAACACATCGGACACCGACGACACTGAACCCAGGAACAGCCCCACGCAACCCCCGGCCTATCCTGGTGAAATTCTTACGATATACTGACAGGGAGAAGGTCCGGCTCAGAGCCAAAGAGCTTAGGACTTTTCAATGGAAGGGGACAAAGGTGGAGTTTTCCCCTGACTTTTCCAAAGAGGTTCAAGACAAGAGAAATCGGTTCACGGAGGTGAAGCATACAGTATGTGCATGAAACGGAGACTGAAATACTCTTAGCAATATCCTGCCATGTTCTGGGTTACTTTGAGAAGCAAAACAAATTGAGTAGCGTGGTATGGCTATGGAAGTTCCACATGGTGGCAATGGTTCATCACAGATGGACTAACATTTTTCTCTAAGGTAATAGAACTTCCCATGTTGTGAGTAACAGTCTCATCGAGTGTTTATACTACAAATGCTGCCTATAATTTGTCTTTCTGGTTTACAGCTGACATCATTATAGTACTAGATTAAGCAGGACTATAGTCCAAGTAACAGCAATAGTGGGTCAATATAGACCACAACAGGCGTGTTCATGCCATGAGTGATGGACACAAGCCAAAGTGTTAGTCAGCTTATTTTATTTTATCATTATGACTTATACCAGTCTCTCTTTTGTGGCTGACCTCAGTTTACGTTCCTGTCTTTTGGAGTTATTCAGTTCATGTATCAGTCTACATGAGAAAGGTCATTCTTCTCTTTGCGAAAATAATGATCAGCCTTTTATGTTCAATGTTTTGATGTAATCTCTATGACATGTCATATCTGTCATTTCAAAATGTATATGGTCATGCCTATATTTGGCGTTGGTAAAACAGGCTAATTCTAGTTGGATCGTCAGCACTCGGGACACTTCACACGGATGAAGGCCTGGTTTGGGGGGAGGGAGATTTTCATTTTGTATGTTCATTTTTTTGTACCTTGTGTGGTTGAGGGGTGTTTATGACATATTTGTTATATGGAAAGTTCAGTGTTCTAGGTGGGGGGTACTACCAGTTGTTCACTTTCATTGATTCGCTAAGCAGTGGAATGCAGAAATGCATTGATTTAAAATATTCTAACACTAGTTATGTTGTGGTAATAATATATTTACAACCTTTCAGATATAATGACCAATGTGATTAAAGTTACGTCGTGGAATGTGAACAGACTAGGTTCATATTTAAAAAGACCTAAGTTATTGAATTATCTTAAACAAAATCACTCAGACGTGATTATGCTCCAAGAGACCCACCTACTTTAAAAGGATGCTCCTAGGGTGGGAGACAGATGGGTGGGTAGTGCTTACCATAATACATTCAACCCCCAAAAAAGAGGTGTCTCTATTCTATTTTCCAGAGGTATACAAGTTCAAGTGGAAAAAGAGCTAAGGACAAAGAGGGATGAATCTTGATTTTACATGTAAAGATTTCAGGACAAAATATAATATTCTGAAATATTTATGCTCTAAATGAAGAGGACCCAGACTTCTTCCTTTAATTTAATAAAATAATACTAGATTTCTGTGATTTTCCTCTGGTACTAGGGAGGGGATTATAATCAGGTCCCTGATGCTTTTTTAGAGATATGCAAAACTGGTTTAACCAGGGCCTCAAACTCAAGAAGCAATTAAAACTCTGTGTAAAGACTGTG
This sequence comes from Oncorhynchus tshawytscha, assembly GCF_018296145.1. Lineage (NCBI taxonomy): Eukaryota > Metazoa > Chordata > Actinopteri > Salmoniformes > Salmonidae > Oncorhynchus > Oncorhynchus tshawytscha. Next base: position 32,279,576 of record NC_056458.1, read on the forward strand.
AAGGACCTTTACACTGTGTAAAGGTCTTTATGATATCAATCGAACCGCTTGCGATTACACATTCTTTTCAAATAGGCACACTGTTTATTCACGCATTGACTACATTCTGATCTCACACTCTCTCATAGATAAAGTGGGTGCTTGCACTGTGGGCACGATAGCTATGACAGATCATGCACCCAATGATCTGACTGTTGGAATAGGAGAATAATTCCTTAAAACACACATTACGATATTCTTTGAAACAAACAACAATAGTGTGAAACAGCTACATGTCTGGGAAGCTTTTAAAGATTACATACGCGGAGTAATGATACAACAATCAGCTACTATTAAGAAATGAGATAAACAGAAAATGGTTCAAACTGAAACAGACCTTTAGGTGTAGGTGGAATCAGAAATAAGACAGGCAAGGTGATTGCCAATCATAAAGAAATAAACAATATATTTTGAGACTTCTATCAGGAACTTTCTACTTCAGATGGTCCTTTAGATACGTAGAAAGCAGAGGCATTCTTTCAGAATCTGAACCTTCCTAAACAAGCAGAGGAAGACAGGAACTGGCTCGACAGCCCTATTAGTTTGGAGGAATTGATCGATTTGGATACTTCAGTGGCAGCCTTATCCCTAGACGCAGAGAAAGCCTTTGATAGGGTGGGCTGGGACTACTACTACTATAAATACATTTGGTTTTGGACAGGGCTTTCAGAATATTATTAAACTTCTGTACAACGACCCCAAATCCATAGTAGTCACTAACGGACTATGATCATCTCCATTTTCTGTAGGACGAGGGACGAAACAAGGTGACTGTCTCTCGCCCCTCCTATTTATTATAGCATTAGAACCATTAGCCGAAGCCATTAGACTGCATCAGTCAATCAAAGGGATTAATATGGGAGAATAAACTAATGCCTTATGCAGACGACATATTACTATTAATATCAGACCCCCAACTCTCCATACTGCAATTACTGGACCTTGTAAATGCATTCTCAGAGATATCGAGCTATAAAGTCAACTGGACCACATCTGAAGTAATGCCTCTATCAAAACATTGTCTGAGAAATTACCTCCTCGGCTGGAGGTTTCAATGGGTCCCTAAAAACTTGAGGTACCCGGGGATGGCGTTACATCCTGGTCTAGAGAACATGATCTCTGAAAATATAGACCCGCAATTGAACAAAATCCATCTCCAGTTTAAGAGCTGGAATGGACATGGAAGAGGAATTTAATGCCCCATTCAGAGCATCAGATTATTTGAGTCAACAAAAGGTGGGACTCCAGGATCCAATAATGTCCCATACTAAAAATATATGGAGCCAGATTCATGAGAGAGAGCAAGATCTTCACCTTTCTTGATAAGCTATGCTTCGTTATGGAACAACCCTAAATTGAAAATAGGGGGACACATGGCTTTCTGGAAAGATTGGTATAGAAAGGGGAAAAAAGAACATTGGTTGTCTCTATCAAGAAAACACTTCTACCTCTTATGAAGAGTTAAGGTCCAAGTATAATTTACAGAAACAAAACTTTTGGATGTATCTCCATCTTATAGATTGTTTGCTTAAGGTAGGATTAAACAACAACAAATTCCCAGGACATTCTGATATAAGCATTAAGATAGAAATCCTATGCAATTGACCACATACTACAGGGCTTATATATAGCCACCTTATAGGTGCATTTAATGGAACTTGTAAGGGAGGTAACGAACATAATAGTACCACATACGCTCCTCCCTATGAGAGATGCCCAGACCAAGCGGATTCAATTTAAAGTGGTGCTGACCTGTTGCACCCTCTACAACCACTGTGATTATTATTATTATGAACGTTTGAACATCTTGGCCATGTACTGTTATAATCTCCACCCGGCACAACCAGAAGAGGACTGGCCACCCCTCAGAGCCTGATTCCTCTCTAGGTCTCTTCCTAGGTTCCTGCCTTTCTAGGGAGTTTTTCCTAGTCACCGTGCCTTTACATCTGCATTGCTTGATGTTTGGGGTTTTAGGCTGGGTTTCTGTATAGCACTTTGTGACATCGGCGGATGTAAAAAGGACCTCATAAATACATTTGATTTGATTTGTAATTTCCACTTTGAAATTTCAGACTTGATTTTCCCTCACGAAAAATGTATCAACCCCTACAAAAATGTCCATTCATTTTAATCCACCTAATAATTTACATTTCCTGTTGCTGCAGGATTATTTTCCTGCTGTCGCAAACTGGCTGAAATTAAAGTCCTACATCTGTATATCCACCAATTTTTCACATTTGTGTTTTTTCATCAGAAATTAGTACTTATGGGTACCACTATTTGTGTGTAAAATTGTACTTTTCTCAGAGACATCATACAACCAGATACGATCGGATTACAACCAGGTGAAGTCTTTTTTCATGAAGTCATAAACAATTCAGGGAAATATGTCATATTTTGGTTGTTATCTGGTCATATAAGCAGATTACAACCAGTTTAATATGTCATGTTTAAAAGACATCCTTTAACAACCAGTATACAACTTGACCATGACGTCACAAAGCATGTCCTAATGACCTCATTGAAACCATATCCTAGTAAGGCACTGTACCTTGTCAGTGATCTTGACAAACAGGCTGAAGCCCTCGGAGGACTTGAGGAGTAGTCTGCCTGAGATGTTCAGACAGAAATCTTTGGCCTTGGTACTCGACTCCACTTCGAAAGCCTGTGGGGGAAAACTGTCATATTTACACAATTTGCTATAAAGTGACCACACAAAATGCCCTTTGACTCAACGTTTTGGGCCTCAAAGAGCCATTGTTACTTTGTAATGACCTCTCACCTCGTCTGTGTCATCGGGGAAGTACACTTTGTGAAAGATTTGTGTGGTCTTGTGCTGGATGGCCTCCACCTCCACCAGGTGAGGTGGGTACTTCCTGGATCCATTACTGTATTGGTAAGGAGAGAGCATTATGGGTACAGAACATTATGGGTACTGTAGTACATCATACTACAATTAAGGTTGGACTGTTATTTCACCCAGGGGAAGACAAGAGATAGACAAAGGAAGGAATTTGAGTAAGGAGGCACGGATCTAGAGTGGATCTCTAGTTAGGAGCTGAATCCACACAAGTAACTCAAACGTTTGCCTAAATCTGGCATGGATCTCAAATTAGGATTCAGCCCTATTGCCTAAATATGTCAGCATTTTTTTTCTCTGTTTACATGGCTGAGAAACTCTTATACAGTGGGGCAAAAAAGTATTTAGTCAGCCACGAATTGTGCAAGTTCTCCCACTTAAAAAGATGAGAGAGGCCTGTAATTTTCACCATAGGTACACTTCAACTATGACAGACAAAATGAGAAAAATGACATTATAGGATTTTTAATGAATTTATTTGCAAATTATGGTGGAAAATAAGTATTTGGTCACCTACAAACAAGCAAGATTTCTGGCTCTCACAGACCTGTAACTTCTTCTTTAAGAGGCTTCTCTGTCCTCCACTCGTTACCTGTATTAATGGCACCTGTTTGAACTTGTTATCAGTATAAAAGACACCTGCCCACAACCTCAAACACACATTCCAAACTCCACTATGGCCAAGACCAAAGAGCTGTCAAAGGACACCAGAAACAAAATTGTAGACCTGCACCAAGCTGGGAAGACTGAATCTGCAATCGGTAAGCAGCTTGGTTTGAAGAAATCAACTGTGGGAGCAATTATTAGGAAATGGAAGACATACAAGACCACTGATAATCTCCCTTAATCTGGGACTCCACGCAAGATCTCACCCTGTGGGGTCAAAATGATAACAAGAACGGTGAGCAAAAATCCCAGAACCACACGGGGGGACCTAGTGAATGACCTGCAGAGAGGGACCAAAGTAACAAAGCCTACCATCATCAGTAACACACTACGCCGCCAGGGACTCAAATCCTGCAGTGCCAGACGTGTCCCCCTGCTCAAGCCAGTACATGTCCAGGCCCGTCTGAAGTTTGCTAGAGAGCATTTGGATGATCCAGAAGAAGATTGGGAGAATGTCATATGGTCAGATGAATCCAAAATATAACTTTTTGGTAAAAACTCAACTCGTCGTGTTTGGAGGACAAAGAATGCTGAGTTGCATCCAAAGAACACCATACCTACTGTGAAGCATGGGGGTGGAAACATCATGCTATGGGGCTGTTTTTCTGCAAAGGGACCAGGACGACTGATCCGTGTAAAGGAAAGAATGAATGGGGCCATGTATTGTGAGATTTGAGTGAAAACCTCCTTCCATCAGCATGGGCATTGAAGATGAAACGTGGCTGGGTCTTTCAGCATGACAATGATCCCAAACACACCGCCTGGGCAACGAAGCAGTGGCTTCGTAAGAAGCATTTCAAGGTCCTGGAGTGGCCTAACCAGTCTCCAGATCTCAACTCCATAGAAAATCTTTGGAGGGAGTTGAAAGTCTGTGTTGCCCAGTAACAGCCCCAAAACATCACTGCTCTAGAGGAGATCTGCATGGAGGAATGGGCCAAAATACCAGCAACAGTGTGTGAAAACCTTGTGAAGACTTACAGAAAATGTTTGACCTCTGTCATTGCCAACTAAGGGTATATAACAAAGTATTAAGATAAACTTTTGTTATTGACCAAATACTTATTTTCCACCATAATTTGCAAATAAATTCATTAAAAATCCTACAATGTGATTTTCTGGATTTTTTAAATCATTTTGTCTGTCATAGTTGAAGTGTACCTATGATGAAAATTACAGGCCTCTCTCAACTTTTTAAGTGGGAGAACGTGCACAATTGGTGGCTGACTAAATACTTTTTTTGCCCCACTGTAAATGGCAAAAATACTTATACCCAAATGGTTAAACACGTAATGTCGGAACACTTAAAGTAAATACCCTTTACAAGTGGGTTAGCCCTACCGTAATGCCTTCTGGAGTCTCTGCATGCAGTCAGGGGCGAGGGGATGGTGCTTCTTGGCCTGGAGGAACTTCTGGACGTGGGGTAGCAGAATGTTACTGGGGGGGAACAGACCTGCACACAGCCACAGCAGCTCCCAGCCCTTCTCCTCGCTGTACCTACACACACTGCACACACACACACACACACACACACACACACACACACACACACACACACACACACACACACACACACACACACACACACACACACACACACACACACACAAAGTCGCAAACACACAGCACAACATGGTCAATCCCCATTTGACCACAACTTCCCTGGGAATGTAGATGTGTATGTCGACTGTAGTCTCAGACATACTTGATGTGATTCTCAGTGAGCTGTTTGAGGATCTGACAGTAGATCTCATCTTTGAGTGGCTCTGCCTTCAGCGCTCCCTCAAAGATCTGGTCGGTCAGCTCGTTGACCGAACGCGCTCGCTTGGACGGGTAGTCACCCATATACTTCAACAAGGGTGCAGGGGAGTGGTCAAGGACCATGACCAGTAATTGACCTCAAGACTGCGCACGTTAAACACAGACATAATTCTATGATGCAGTACAACATAATATACATAATGCTAAATTTGACATGTTGAAGTTTGCATCACATTTAAAGTGATTGTTTACCCAAATTACACAATAGTTTCCTTACCCATAAGTAATCTATGGCTAAAGTAAGACAGCAGTCCATGCTTTGTTTTAGTTTACCCGGCCACTGTCTCCAAATGCTAACTATTTAGCATTTTTGTCAAAAAATCTATGCAAGTTCATATCCCTGATATTAGCATATTTCGCATTTCATGTTTAAATCATCCTACAGTGTTCAAAATAAAGTTACTTTAAGATTATTTGGACATGAAGCGTGAAAAAGTCATTGATACACAATGGCTGCAAGACAGTAAAGATATCGATGAAGGCCAGTTGAGCCTCCTGGGAGAGCTCCTCGTGGGCCAGCACCTTCTTCAATAGGGGCTGTTTGAGGGGCTCCCTGGCGCAGCACCACAGACGCTCCTTCCCGCGGCCCTTAGTGATCATTACCCTGCTCAGAGTGCTCTTGGGAGGGGATCTGGATGGGTGGAGTAGGGGTGGATAGGAAGAAGGGAGGGGGAAAGATGGATGAAGGGAACAGAGAGGGATGAGTGGAACAGAATGTGTGTGTGTGTGTGTGTGTGTGGGTATGTAAGTGTGTGTGAGTGATTGAGTGAGTGAGTGGCTACCTGAAGTGATCATAGGAGAACTCCTCTAGGGTGTAGGGCTTGACCTTGTCCTCACTCTCAGCAAGGGCCAGCTGGGACAGGTTTATGGACTCTCTTCTCTGGTCTGGAGTCATAGTCACCAGAGCCTAGCAGAGAGAGAGAGGGGGTTGGAGATGGAGGGATGGAGGGAGGGAGGGAGGGAAGAGAGATGTAGACGTAAGGAAGTAGGAGAATGAGAGATAGCGAAGGAAGAAAACGAGAGAGTGAGAGAGTGAGATAGAGAGAAAAGGGAGGGGAAATGGAGAGGGAAGGGAGTAGAGAGGATGAAAGAGACACGTTGGGAGAGGGGAGAGAGAAAGAAAGACATACAGTCACAAAAAAATAACTTTAGTAAACTACAGAATGAGAGCAGTAAAGACAGTATGAAGCATGAATGCCTGAGGACATCATCAACATCATCACCACCACCATATTGTCATACTGTGGTATAAATTCTTCAAGATTCCATAGATTTACAAAATTACCCATTAATGACCGTAGTTTCTAAAAGATCCTGGAACTTTGGAAATGTACAGAGAATTTTGTAACCCTATGAGTTCACTCACCACGATGTCATACTGCGGCCGGGTTACGGTGGGCAGGACGTAGACGCAGTCGGCCGGGAAGTCCCCCTGTTGCTTGGTCCTGTCATTGACCCCGTGGGCCCACCCCGAGGTCATGACCTGCTCGCCACAGTGCTCGTCCAATAGGATCAGGTCGCCCTTGGAAAAACTGAGGAAGGTGGAGTCCTCGCCGCCCGCTACAGGAACACAACATTCAATTCAATGTACCTTAATGTCTCCTGTGATGGAACTTCATGTGTGGTGGTTGGTAAATACAACTTAAGGAGGTATCGCGTGCGCGGGAGTTATAAAAGTTAGATTTATCTACAATGGTAAATGCAAGACACACATTCATTACTAGGGAACAGCTCGAGATCGAATTTGAATACTGAAACAATGTTGCAAAAGTCAGAGAGACAGACAGCAAAGATTCTACAAATCTCTGCTGTTTAAAACTAAATCTTTGTTTAAAAGAAATGTGAGGTAATGTCTAGATGGTTTTTATAGTGGAGATCAAGTTTAGAAATTTTCTGGCTGGGCTGATGAGACAGTGGATTGCGCAGTCAGATGGAACAGAGTAAATAGGCATTTTAATGTCATAGATTTAGCAAGTGGTAACTTGAGGAATAGACAGCGGCTGGAATGCGGTTTTAACCAATCAGCAATCAGAATAAAACGCAACTGTTGTATAAAATGGTCAATAAGCTAATTCAAAAATTAAAAACAGTCCATTAAATGGTAAAACATAGCAGGTTAGGCCCTCCCAAGTGGCGCAGCAGTCTAAGGCATTGCCTTACAGTGCTAGAGGCATCACTTCACACCCGGGATTCCCATAGGGTGGCGCACAATTGGCCCAGCATCACCCGGGTTAGGGGAGCGTTTGGCCGGGAGGCTTTACGTGGCTCATCGTGTTCTAGCGACTCCTTGTGGCAGGCTGAGCGCCTGCAGGCTGACCTCGGTCGTCAGGTGAACGGTGTTTCCTTCGACACATTTATGCAGCTGGCTTCTAGGTTAAGCGGGAGGGTGTTAAGAAGCATGGTTTTACAGGTCAAGTTTTGGAGGACACATGACTCGACCTTTGCCTTCCGAGCCCATTGGGGAGTTGCAGTGATGAGACAAGATCGAAATTGGGGAGAAAAAGGGGGTAAAATAAAAAAAAGAATACAAAATATATATACATATATACATATATATACATACAAGGTTTTAGAACACCTACTCATTCAAGGGTTTTTCTTTATTTTGAGAAGACATCAAAACTATGAAATAACATATAGAATCGTGTAGTAACCAAAAAGTGTTAAACAAATCAAAATATATTTTATATTTGAGATCCTTCAAATAGCCACCATTTGCCTTGATGACAGCTTTGCACACTCTTGGCATTCTCTCAACCAGCTTCACCTGAAATGCTTTTCCAACTGTCTTGAAGGAGTTCCCACATATGCTGAGCACTTGTTGGCGGGTTTTCCTTCACTCTGCGGTCCAACTCATCAACTCAACAATTATAGTCCCACTATGCCCAAACCAAATGGGATGGCGTAAATAAATAAATCACAGATGGTGTCACCAGCAAAGCACCCCCACCCCATAACACCTACTCCTCCATGCTTTACGGTGGGAAATACACATGCGGCGATCATCCGTTCACCCACACCACATCTCACAAAGACACGGCGGTTGGAACCAAAAACCTCTAATTTGGACTCCAGACAAAATAACTCTGTGAAGCATTAATTTGGGCTGCAATTTCTGAGGCTGGTAAATCTAATGAACTCTGCAGCAGAGGTAACTCTGGGTCTTCCTTTCCTGTGGCGGTCCTCATGAGAGCCAGTTTCATCATAGCGCTTGATTGTTATTGCGACTGCACTTGAAGAAACTTTCAAAGTTCTTGACATTTTCCATATTGATTGACCTTCATGTCTTAAATAAGGATGGACTGTTGTTTCTCTTTGCTTATTTAAGCGGTTCTTGCCATAATATTGACATGGTCTTTTACCAAATAGCGCTATCTTCTGAATATCCCCCTACCTTGTCACAACACAACTGATTGGCTCAAACGCATTTAGAAGGAAAGAAGTTCCACAAATAAACTTTTAAGAAGACACACCTGTTAATTGAAATGAATTCCAGGTTACCTCATGAAGCTGGTTGAGAGAATGCCAAGAGTGTGCAAAGCTGTCATCAAGGCAAAGAGTGGCTATTTTGAAGAATCGTTTAACACTTTTTTGGTTACTACATGATTCCATATGTATTATTTCATAGTTTTGATGTCTTCACCTTTATTCTACAATGTAGAAAATAGTAAAAATAAAGAAAAGCCTTTGAATTAGTAGGTGTTCTAAAACTTTTGACTGGTACTGTATATTTATATAAAAATACAGCGGGTTAGAGCAGATTCTACCCTAAAACATCAATATCAACACACAATTACAACACAACTAATATAGCTTTTTTCACTGCTGTGGTTTAGAAGATAAAACATGAAATGGAGTCATTCTCTTTTTGAAAAAGAGACATACATTATAAAGAATGACAGATTTTCTTCTCATATGGTGGTCTGTATAAGAAAACACCTACAAGATCACAGTCATTTACCATACTTGGAAGACATTACCTGTTCTTAATTGAAAAGTGTTGCCAATGTGGACCAATGTGCATTGCCCCTGTTCATTAACCTAATAAGACAAAGTTAATAAGAGCCAGTAGGTTACTTACCGGGGTTGGGGCAGTCCAGCAGCGCCACCACAAACTTTGACCTCTTCCTGAGGCCCTCCAGGAAGGTCACGACGAGGTCGCGTATGTCCTCTGCATTATTGGAGGTGAACGTGTACTCGTCTCCTTTGATGGTGGCCAGCGAGAAGCTCTGGCCCTGGAGCTTACCACCTCTGTCAAGGGAAATGATTCTTACAATATCAAAACAATGTCACAATTAAAATATAATTTGATATATATTTTATATCTTATTTAGGTCTTTACATGTGTATATATTGTGGTGTACCGCGGACAAGCCACCAGGGGGAGACTCATCACGTGGTGGTGGCTCCCTCTGCTGGACGTGCCAGGTCTCAACGGGTCCTCCAGCCAGGACTAATTGGGGCTGATTGAGGCTGGTGAATAATCAAGGGCTGATTGCTCACCAGCTGTACGGGGCCCATAAAGCTGCCCGGAGGGCAACACACGGGAGGGTTGTAGGTAGTGAGAGGTTGCTACCAGATAGACTTACACACAGTCTGCTATATTTGAGGGGCTCAGTGTTCCACCCCGGAGGAGACAGCACTCCCCGAGCCCAGAAGGCGCTAACCCGGAAGAGGTCTCCTGGAGGAGACCTGTTTCTTTTCTTTTTCTTTGTTGTTTTAAATAAACACCCTTGAAACTGAGGTATCACACTTGTCTCCATGTCGGATCTGTGTAAATGTCTAGATCAAACCCCTTGGTCTTCCACAAGTGGTGGAGAATGCGGGCAATCTGACAATGTGGTCAGACCAGGGTTGACGTTTACGCAGTATCAGCATGGATGAGTTCATAGCTCAGTTTGTTTGGGCCCAACAAGCACAACAGGACATTCAGGAACCAACATTGGAAGGACAGCATCTAAAGAATGTACGCAAGCTG